>NW_005842568.1:721757-726201 GCF_000455745.1 Alligator sinensis | reverse complement strand
GGTTTCCATTATAGCACATTTCACACGCTCTTGCCCCGGTGAAAAATGCAGCAGAAAGGGCCGAATTCTTATGCACACGACAGACCGTTCACGCCACAAAATCCACTAACGAAGCGTTTCATTAACACAGAGTCAAGGTTGCCTGGTAGCTTCTCAGGCTCCTCCAGAAGGTCAAGTTCAGGAAAAGCAGACATCCCGCGTTCAGGGGCACAACAACGCGACCTGACAGCGGTCTGCCCTCCAGGACGAGAGCGGCTGCGGGGATGGCATGCACGTTAGCAGGTACGGCTGCACGGGCTGGTCGGCAGCTCTGCACCGGGGCCGTCTTGCCCTGGAGACGGTCCACGGCCAGGCGGGTTTAATGACCGGTAAGTGAGATCTCAGGGCTGGATCGCTTGGTGTGCAAAGGGAGACGGGATTGTAAAACTGCGCGGGCGAGGCCGTGTTTCTGTGTGGGGCAGGTGCAGGCAGCTCCTTCTCTCATCTAAATTCGAGGCTCATCTTAGCCACAAAGCAGCTCCGGGCCCGTCTAGAGGAACGCTTCTCAACCCGTGGGTTGCGACTGAAAAGTGGGTCGCAAGAATATATGAAAAGGTCACGAACAAACTTCAAAAATGGATTCTCCTTTCAAGAAGAAAAGCGAGAGAAACCGTGGGTTTTCCTGTGCAGGCTGGCAGAGCTCCCCCGAGCTGCTTGGCGCCCCCACCCCCCGCCCCGCACACGGGGGGCTGGAGCCCGGGGGCAGCGGGTCGGGACTGGGCATGGATGTTTACAAATGGGTCTTGGTACAAAAACGTTGAGAACCGCGGCTCGGGAGCGCCCACGTGCCCTATTCAGCGAGCGTGCGTTGTGGAAGCACTGGCTACTCAGAGGCCAGTGTTAAGGTTGTATTGACACATACCTTGACTCTGTTTCCCAATTTTCAGGGGTTTAAACTGCAGCAGGGCAAAGCACACCACAGATGCACTGGAGGGTAGGACTAAGATGCAGAGAGACTTTGACAAATTGGAGGATTGGGCCAGAAGAAATCTCATGAGGTTCAGCAAGGACAAGTGCAAAGTCCTGCACTGAGGAGGGGGCGATCCCCTGCACCGGGGCAAGCTGGGGGTGATGGGCTGGGCAGCAGCTCTGCGGAAAAGGACCTGGGGGGACAGCGGGCAATGTGAACAGGAGCCGGCAGCGCGCCCTTGTCGCCAAGAAGGTGAACGGCATCCCGGGCTGCATTGGGAGGAGCGTTGCCAGCAGATGGAGGGAAGCGATTCTTCCCTCTATTCTGCACTGGGGAGGCCACATCTGGAGTCCTGTGTCCAGCTGTGGGCCCCCACGACAGAAAGGATGTGGACACACTGGAGAGAATCCAGCGGAGGGCAGCGAAAATGGTTGTGGGGCTGGGGGACAGGACTGGTGAGGAGAGGCTGAGGGGAATGGGCTGATTGAGTCTGCGGAAGAGGAGATCGAGGGGGATTGAATAGCAGCCTTCACCTCCCTGCAGTGGGGTTGAAAGAGGCTGGAGCTGGGCTGTTCTCAGTGGGGGCAGATGGCAGGACAAGGAGCAATGGGCTCAAGCTGCAGCAAGGGAAGATGAGGTTGGATATTAGGAAGAATTTTCTCGCTAGGAGGGTGGTGAAGCCCTGGACCAGGCTCCCCGGAGGTGGTGGATCTCCATCCCTGGAGGTTTTTAAGCCCTGGCTGGACAAACCCTTGTCTGGGGTGATGTAGTTGGGGCTGCTCCTGCTTTGAGGACAGGGCTGGACTAGATGTGACCTCCTGAGCTCCCTTCCACCCTGAATTTTCTATGATCTATGATTTGGGCACTGTTCATTCTGGGCAAATATTTTATTGTCAGTGAAGTCAGTAGGTTTGGAAGCGAAAGAGCAAGGGTTTTGTGGGAGACAGCCCCCCGAGGAGCCTGCTGCCGCGCCGGCTGGCAGCGGAGGTCCTACCGTGGCGAGATAGAGGCAAAGGCAGCTGCGTGATCCCCAAGCGCTCGTCTGCCTTCACGCACCCTCCGCTACAGCGGAGCACGGAGAGCGGTCCTGCGGTAAAAGCCTGAGCGAGGAGACCGACGCGTCTGTCTCCTTCTCCGCCCCCAATCCCTACCGCCGCCTGCGGAGGGTAAACCTGCCAGCTAAGCCTCCCACTTCTTGTCACGTTAGGCCACTGGCACTTTAGAAACTGCTAAAGGAGCGGAGCCAGGGACAACGCACACAGCAGTGGGACCCGCCGCGTTGAAAGGGGACAACAGACAAGGGGTCGGAGGGGGAGCATTTGCCCAAAAGGCAGCTCCAGCCAGCCCAACCTGTCGGTGAAGTTGGACCGAATTCACCAGACCGCAAACACAACTGACAAAAAGCTTTGGGAAGGCGAGAACAGTTCGTTTTGGTAGGGACCAGTGCTGTGATTTGACGTCCCCAAAACACTTTGTTTTCAGGCTCTTGCAATAAAAGCGAGGAAACAAAAAGCTGGATCCACAAAGCCGCAGTGGCACCGCACCGGGCTTCACAAATCCAGGTCCTTCAATCTTTCTTCATAGGTCGTGTTTTCTAAATTTTACCTTTATTTTGCTCTCCAATGGCTCATATCTTTCATAAAATGTGGGATCTAAAACTGGGCCCAGTTTTCCATGCAAGTGTTCGCTGGTGCCGAACAACGACTCCCTGTGTCTTGCGCGTGATGCTCCTGTCGCTCCATCCAAGGCAACAAACATGTCCTTTTTCTGCAACAGCATCACACCGCTGACGCCGGTGCAGTCTGGAGTCCACTATAACACCCACACACTTTTTGGCAGTATTGCTGTCTAGGCAGTTATTCTGCATTTTGTTCTTCTGCTTCTTTCCCTTCCCACGCAGCGCGCTTGGAAGCCATCTTTATGCATTTCACCTTATTGATTTTAGACCATTTTGCCAATTCATCACAATCATTTTGAATCCTACTCTTATTTTCAGCGGGCTTGCAATCTGTCCCAGCTAGGTATCGTCCACACACCGTCTATTCCATCATCTAAGTCATTAATGAAAATATTGAATAGCTCTGAACTCAGCACAGACCCCTGTGCGATCCTACTCGATACGTCTTCCCAGTTTGACAATGAACTGTTGAAAACTACTCTCAGCGCAGCACGGCCTTTCAACAGTTTGTACCCTAATTTTATGGCATCTGTGTAATATTTCTCTAATTTACTTTATAAATGTATAAAAACTGTCACATGGTAAAGTGTCAAAAAACTTACCAAGTCAAGGTATATCACACCTACTGCTTTTCCCTCAGGCACTAGGCCAAGTATCCTGTCAGAAAAGGGAAATTAGCTTGCCAGGATCTGCTTTTGAAAAATCCGGGCTTTTTTGGTTCTTTATCAGCTTATTCTTTAGTTGCCTACAAATGGATCAATAATTTGTTCCGATACCTTTCTGAATATCAAAGCTAGAATGACTGGTCTGCATTTCCCAGGCCAAACAATCGCTCTCACATTTGCACACTGTCTGTGCGATTCATTATCTTGCAGAGAACAGAAAAATAAAAATGCAGGAGGGACCTCCGGAGATGATCTATCCCGCCCCCTGCCCCAAGGCAGGACCAAGAATAGACGACTGTCTAACCTGTTCTTAAGACCCTCTGAAAACGGGGGTTTTCTGGCTTCATTAGACACGCTGCTCCAGTGTTTTACCAGCATAACTGTTAAAAAGGCTTTCCTAATATCCCCCCTAAATCTTTCTTGATGTAAATTAAGGCTGGCAACTTCTTGTACTTCCCCCAGCGCACGTGGTCACTACCCCCTGTATAGCAATCTTTCAAGCACGGGAAGGCCGTGCGCGTGTGCCGCTGCCACCACCTCCTCCCCGCAACTCTTCTTCGTCTCAGACGAACCCAGGAGTGCCGACATACGACTCAGGGATCGGGCCCGTGGAGCCGCGCCGCCCGGCCCGCGGGGCTTGCAGAGGAGTCAGGCGCTCCGGAGTGGGGCTTGCAGCCAAAATCGTGGGCACCGTGGGCCGTTGGCGACACGTCGGCAGCACAAGGGGAGTGAGGGCCGTGTTGACCCCTGCTGTCGCTGCTTCCTCCGCCACGGCGTCCTGATCTGACCCGGGGGCAGGGCAAGTTTGATAGCCCTGGACTGAAAACCAAATGCAACTACAACTTTTCTGCATCGCTCGTGTTTTCTAAAGCTCTTCCTATTTTCATTTCTCTCCTCTGGACTCACGGCGGTTGGGCTATATTTTTCTTCCAATGTGGTGCCCGAAACTGGTCCCAGCGTTCCCAGCTGTGGCTTCACCAAGCCGTAGTGGAGTGGTATAGTCACCTCCTGTGTCTACACACAACACTGGTGTTAAACAGTCTCAGAACAGGATTTCCTTTTTTTTTTTTGCAACAGCACCACACTGTTGGCTCCTATTTCATTTGTGATGCACTATAACCCCGATCCTTTCCTGCTGTTGCGTTTGCCTAC
>NW_005842568.1:714162-721726 GCF_000455745.1 Alligator sinensis | reverse complement strand
GCTGAACATGTGGCTGATCTCTTCCTGCTCACACCGCGCTTTGAATTTGTCATTACTGAACTGCACTGTGTTGATTTCAGACTCTCGCTCCCATTTGTCCGGATAATTGTGTTCTGATCTGGCCTCCAAAGCACTTGCAGGTTGCTGCCGTCTGCGAACTGTAATAGCGCACTCTCTATTCCACCATCCAAGTCGCTAACGAAAACCTTGAATGGAAACAGGCCCAAGACAGAGGCCTGCCAGGCTCCGTTCAAGCTGACATCCCAGCGGGGAAGCGAAACTCAGTGGACTGCTTGTGGCCTCCTGTACTGCTTTCTCCGTCATTACTGTCCATATCAAAACTGTAGTCGTATGACTTATCCTGCCAAGTCTCTGCTACACAATGATATGTGGTAGCTCTGGTAGTGCAATGAGAATTTCTGGCTCTTTTGATTTATTTCTCAAACTGTGGCCATGTCTGTGTTCACATCTCAAATATTTGGTAGGTCAGCCTGTTATCCTCACTCTCATTTCATGCATGGCTCTACTGCACTCTCCTCCGCCCAGATTCCAGCCCCAGGAATGTAGTATTATTATTATTATTATCAGCATCATCATTATCATCATTATTAATAATAATAATAATAATAATAATAATTGCTTACTCTAGGGAATTTATCATCAGCCTTCTTCAAACCTAAATTAGAGCTGTCCTGGCTAAGTTAGTCAATGTTTAATGCTCCCTCTCCTCTTCATTAGGTGAACGTGGTCTCTTCCTAGGTTTCCTGCTTTGTGGAACACAGTAGCAAGGCTCTCCGGTCGACAATCTGTAAAGCTATATGTTCACCCCCAAAAATCACGTGTCCTTGCCTGGAGCATTATTCTC
Source organism: Alligator sinensis (assembly GCF_000455745.1). Classification (NCBI taxonomy): domain Eukaryota; kingdom Metazoa; phylum Chordata; order Crocodylia; family Alligatoridae; genus Alligator; species Alligator sinensis. The sequence continues at coordinate 720,861 of NW_005842568.1, read as the reverse complement.
AGCTGGAAGTGGTGATGAGATGACTATACATGTCCCTGTTTTCTTCATCCATGCTCCCAGACCTCAGGTTCAGACTTATATTCACATGCACAAGCAACATGGGGTAATACTCAAAGGTCTGAATGAATGTCGGAAAGCTTTTTGTGATGTCTTCAGTGTTGGTTCAAACCAAGCAGAACTAAGATCTACGCTACTGTTATCTACACGCAAGCCACCTAGTTTAAAGTTAGCCTGGGCCTGCCGACATGCCCTTCAAACGGCACCTTTGGGCTGTAGATGCATCTTTTGATCCTTTGTTTGACACCTCCTGGGGGCATGGAGACACCAGCTCAAACTCACTAGGTCCAAAACAGCTCTTCATGCCCCTCATTAACGCCGCTCCCCTACTCGGTCACTCCAGCGAACGTGCCCATCCAGCGTGTCACTCAGGCCTGCAAGCTGAGCACCACCAGGTTAGGTCCTCAGATCCCAATTACGTCTAAGACTTGAAGATCCAGCATAACAACACCTCCCAACTATGGCCATTGCTATCCACCTAGGCCCTCACGGGGTGCCTGCAGACATGCGGGACACCAGCTCCGACGCACTGTAATTAAGAGAGTCTGCTGGAGCACGCTAATTAGCACGCTCCGGCACCCTTGGCGTCTCATGCATTCAGCGTCTCTGCGCTTCAAAACGGCAGTGGAGGCACTTGAAATAAAGCTTGTTCAAAGTGCCCCCACCACCATTTCGAAGTGCAAGATGCTGACTACACAAGACGTTGCAGGTACTTTAATTAGAGCGGCTCCTGAGAGCCACCCCACCCCTGAGTACTGAGTACATGTAAAGATGTCGCGTACTGATTAATTCAATAGCTTTTTCTCTGTGCCCATCTGTCCTCTCTTGCCCTTCACCGAAATTACTCTTTGGGGCAGGAACTGCCCTCGTGTCTGTGTCTTTGTGGTGCCTCATGCAACAGAGCTGGGCCCCGCGGCTAGAGGTCTAGGCGGGAGGGCTGCACACATACTAAACAAGAAGAATTTTACTCTAAAGCTTTTTGGAAATGTACGTCCCTGTGACATGCAGTGCATTCAACTACGGACGTGCGTTAGGCCTGCAGGACTCAACAGGGACCACCTGACTGGTGAAAAAGGTTTTCCTAATATCCGACCTAAATCTTCTGTGGGACAGTTCATACCTTTTAAGTTTCCAAGTAAATAGATTACTGACCGTGCCGGGTGGCACCTGCTGACCTTTGCCCACTGGTGCCTGCAATCTACAGAGCTGGGAGCTTTTCTCTTTTTAATTTAAAATCATAGGGAGATGAAATGTTTTTTAAAAAAGGTAAACGTAATGTTATGCACTGTTATTCAAGCTAGAAATGAAGAAATGTGAAAGTTAAGGTAAAATACAATCTCAGCTCTAGCACTAGGCTTGTGTGAAACTCTACGCATACTCCATGTGTAGCTAAGATTACGGAATAGCTAATGGCTGATATAATTGGAGAATTAGCATGTAATCTTGTACTCTGCAACTATTCTGGAATGTAGTTTTCGCATTCCTCATTCCCAGATTCCCAGATAGAGTATTACTGCAATGAAACTATACCCTAATGTACTCCAAAACACAGTTTCCTGGGTGAAAGGAAAACCACGGGGCTCTAGGAACTGCAGTAACTGGGGAACACTGTCGCTTTGACAAGCTCTAAGCACAACTGCCTGTTCCTGTATGCATGTTTAAAGGCATGGAAGGGTGTAGTCCCATTCTGCATCCCTGTACCGAGATATGCACAGGGATCACAAAAGTTATGTGAAGATGCTGCTGCTGCTGCTTCCCTCTCAAGGGCGGCTAGCTGCAGAGACTGGGCAGGACACCACACTTCCTTTAGGTGATCACTTTTGCCTTCCTTATGCTTCTGGGAGGAACTGTCCCGCCTGCAACTTCCACTTAGTCCTAAAAGGTTTGCAGGTATAGCCGTGGCTACTCTATCAGCAAAAAATGCCTTTGGTAGTATTGTACATACAAATTCAGTGACAGAAATAAGCTATTCTGGAAAAGCCACTTTTATGCACCTCTTACAGGTTGCTAATTATGCTTCATACACACATACGCACACGCACACAGAGTACAGACAGAAAGCTATGCCCAAAGAGTGTTAAGGTTATAAAATCATGCATGCAAAAGTTAGATGATGCCAAAATCAAGCCTTCAAGGTAGCAGGTATGTCTATATGGGCTGAGACACGCCTTGCTTATGGCTCCCAATACGGCAATTGTGCAGCCGCATTAGTGCAGTGCTGCAGTCCAACACGGCTGCGCTCCCCTTGCAGCCTGGGAGCCGGCGCGCGCAGCCGGCTCCAGCACAGAGCTGCCTCCAGCTCACAGACCAATTTAAATTCAGCACATGCGCGCGGATGCAGTCTCTAATGGCACGGTCACATGTTATGTTCTCCATAGGGTACTCACTTCCTCGTTCAGAGACGCAGGATAGAAGGTGCTTACGAAGTAATTGGCCATCAGTATTTTGTTTTATCCTCGCGGTTCAACGTTTGGCCCCCTTTCCTCACTGCGCACCAGCTCTGAATAAAGGATCATTCGTTTCCTCCTGGGCTTTTCCATGGCGCTTGTCGCTGCAGCATCTGAGCGCTTCCCAGACACTAATGAGTTTATTTTCACAACCCCCTGCGGAGGTGAGAAGCTCTTTCTATTTTGGTTTTACAAATGGAGAACTGAGGCCCAGAGAGATTAAAATAAAAACCCTCCGCTCATGTGGAAAGCCCCACGCGAGGTGCGTAGGACCCGAGTTTGCAGAGCACTTGGCAGTACACGGCACTTTGCACGGTCGGAGCACAGCTCCCGCTGCACTTGTGAGCACTTAGCAGTGCTGCAAACGAGACCCCGGAGTCGCAAACCAGGACCCAGAAAACCGGGAATCCACAAACAGCGACTGCGCACCTGGGAACAGCTGGGTTTACGTGCGCGGCTCACGTTGCACCAAAAGCACGTGCTGTTTGTGCACGAGCTATCTTCACACGCTCAGCCCCCAGCAATGCCACGATACGGGCAGCGAGGCCTGCACAGGCGATCAGCAGGCGGGCGTGTTTGGATCCGGAGCGCGCGAGCTGACACAAGACCCGGCAGCTGCTGGAGGCTGTCGGGGTTTGTGGCCCGGCCCTGCGGGGAGAGGGTTGCGTGACATTTGCCCGTAGGCATCACAAGCACTTGCTGGCAGCAGAGGAACGGCGGGCGTCCTCCGGGCTCTGGGGGGAAACGTGCTTCAATGGCCAAACGCCCTTGCACCACCTGCTCGAACCTGCCCCACGCCCAGTCCCATTTCTGCCCCATCCCTGGCTCCTCATCCCGCTCCCCGGCACTTCACACCTGTTCTTTGCACTCTGCCGTCTCTTCCCCCGTCACTGCCAGCCTGCCCCAGCCCTGCCCTTTACCCACGGCCTTGGCTCCTCACCCCTCATACTTCTAACCCCCCGCTGGACCCCGACGTTTTCTCCCAACCTGGGTCCTGGCAAAGTCTTGTCCGCCTCCTCTCTCCTCCTCCTAGTCCCTCTGCCTAACGCAGTGATTCTCTACCAGGGTACCACAGCCCCCGGGGCTGCCTCGCCATCCTTTCGGGGTCCCGCAGGGCGCCGCACGACACCAGCACCGGTCGGTGTGCCGACAAGATAAACTCAGAGATTTCGATTAGGAATTCTGCCCGGCTGCCGTCTCCGAGTGCTTTGCAACACCACCATTGTTCTGGTATTTTTCTGTAGTCAAAAAATGAGTGAAAATGAGAGGGTGGCATTTTCCGAGGGGTGCCTTGAGACTACATGCGGAGACCCGCTAGCCGAACCAGTCCCGTTTCCCCTCCCCGGGCTCCTTCTCAGGTCGCAGCCCCCAGCCCACCTCCCCGCCAGGCCTGGGCTCGTCCTGCTGGTCCCGGTCTCCGCGGCCCCTCTCGTAGCGCCCTGCCGCCCCAGCATGCTTCTTGTGCCAATCTGCTCCCTCCACCCCAGGGTCCAACTCGTCGCTCCTCTGCATTTTAACCAGGACATTTCTTCTCTCGCGCGGCCAGAGAACAAAGCAGCCTGAATCTCCCCGCTGTGAACTCTTGTGCCCGTGGCCTTCAGCTGCTTCCAGTTTAGCTTTGGATACGAGATGCCCAGCCCTGACAGAAGGCTTTGAGACGTTGGCTGCCAAACCCCAGCACGTCTCTGTGAACCTACCCGCAATATTCACGCGAAGGAAACACATCAAAGAAACCGACGGAGCAGCTCCCTAACCAGCCCTGCAGCAAGCACCCGAAGCTAACGCACAGCTGTGAACGGCGCGCCAGAAATGATTAATGATGCTGCTATTTACACACAAAGCAAGGAGCGCTCAGCTGGGCTCTGCTGCCCTGGAAATACAGCAAAACACCCTTGCTAGAGACCGCTGTCACTGGGGAAAAAATACTGCAGCAAGGAAAGCTGAGGTTGGATATTATAAACCTGGTTGAATGTCGTGTGAGACTTAACTGACTTAGGTCAAACTGGTTTATGAAACTCCTGTCCCAGACCCCTTCCTGGTTCACGTTAAATTACAGTCCCCCAGCATCCCAGCATGCTTTTCAGCCCTGGGCTGGACTGTGCCATCTGCTCCAGACAGCAGGACTGGCCCTGCCCCTCTGCTCCCCAGCTGAAGCAGTGAGGGCTGGCTCATTGACCTCACGGGCTGGCTCACTGCCCCCCGAGGCAAACCCCAACTGGGGTTGGGGGCCGGGGGGGTGGTTAAACTCACCTTCCCCCGAGTACAGAGCTACCCTGCCCCTCTGGCTTACTTAGTGCTGGTCGTGACTATGGGCTACAAATCCCAGAGGCACTTGGAAGCAGGGAGAGGAAGTGATGAGCAACCCTGCAGAGTCCTGCTGCTGTGATTCTGGACTGCAAATCTCAGAGACCTCAGGGGCAGCAGGAAGAGGAAGTGAGCACACAGCCCATGCTGGCTACATGCCAGAGAGCTGTGCTCTAGTGCCCCTGGTTTCTGGCTTCAGTCACTACAGGCGTGTGGCTGTATTTCCTGAATCAGAAGTGAATGTGTGTTCATTTGCTGATTGGTTCAATCTTTGCAGTTTAGACGAACCTGCAGAGATCAAATAAATCCAGCCTCAGGCTTCCTGACTGTCTGTACTTAGCCCTTATGAAGAGATAGGGATATCACTTGCATATTAATTACCCGAAGGGGGTTGCAAAGAGGATGGAGCTGGACTGCTCTCAGTGCTGGTAGATGACAGAACAAGGAGCAATGGGCTCCATTGCAGCAATGGTCTCAAGTTGAGGTTGGATATTAGAAAAAGCTCTCACGAGGAGGGTGGTGAAGCACCGGAACAGGCTCCCCAGAGAGGTGGTGGGATCTCCATCCTTAGCGGTTTTTAAGACTTGGCTAGACAAAGCCTGGGCTGGGACGATTTAGCTGGGGCTGGTCCTGCTCTGAACAGGGGGTTGGATTAGATGCGACTTCCTGAGGTCCCTTCCAGCCCTCATTTCCTATGATTCTATGGCCTATTTTGGCATAAATCTAATAGCAATTAAATGCAATACTTAGTTGATTAAAGAATATGTGCCTGAAAGCAGAAATTCAATTATACTGCAAACACAGAAACTCAGCCTAAATCAAGTGATGTCAAGCACAAAATATCTCCCTCTCCCTCAATGAGCAACATGCTGTGACTGCATTCTGCAAAGGTCCTTTAAAATGCCCAGGACGCTACTGCGTGCCTCCAGCACTCTCTACTTAAGTGCTACCTGGCCGTCCCTCTGACGTTTTAGAAGGGTTGTTTTGAATCAACGGTGATACGTTGAATAGACAAGTTGGTACTTGCCACTCATAACTACTGGGCTCAAAGTGTTCGGGGTAAATGAATACACAACTAAAACTAAAAGATAAATTGGGTGTAAGTAGTTCCTTTTGAAATAATCCTCCTTTGCTCCCAAAGGTACTGTCTGCTGTGGGCTATACGCATACACTGCCTGGCCATCTCCTGCGAAACAAAATGCCAAAGCAAAGCCTTGAATCTCTTCGAGAAATAATGCAAATGGCACTGATACGTGGCACTGTCCACGGTTACGTGGGGGAAGAGAAAGACTCGGTCACCGGGACTACCAGAACGCATTTCTCTCTCTTCTTAGTTTTGTCTATTCGAGCTTGAGACATTTAGGCTGGTGCTCAAGTCATGCTTGGGCAAGGAAGGACCAGGACTAGAACAAGCCATACAACGCTTGAGCAGCTCTGGCGTTTAGCCGGTGGCAACTCAGTCCAGGTATAACACCGATGCATGGTCGGTGGGTTGGGACAAGTAACAAGAAGAGCTGGCAAAGACCACACTGGCGCCACTAAACAAAGGAACGAGAAAACGATCTACACGAAGCATGCGAACAGCTCAGACATGCTACTGCATCCTGGCGGATGTTCACAGATGTGCAGCAGTAACCATAGCTAAGAGCACTTTTTTGGCATGTGCCTCGCAAGAAGCGTCTTTCTCCTAAATGAACTCAATACATTATTCATGCTTTTGTTCCGTTCAGGCTGCAAGGCCGTAGCGCGCTCCCCGCGAGATGCATGCTGAGACCGTTCAAGCTGAAGCTACTGGCTCACTTATTAAGTGGACTTTCTCACTGGAAGCCTGTTCCAGCAGGTACCGCCAGCAACGAGACAAAAACACGGGCTAGCTCATACTTCATTTTAA
>NW_005842568.1:690634-714145 GCF_000455745.1 Alligator sinensis | reverse complement strand
GCTTTGTCAGTCACAGGCAGTGGATGTGTTTCCCTGATTAGGTTTTCAAACAAGTGCTTCCACTTCTATCCTCTGCTGAATGCCTCCTCGCACATCCAGTCTCTTCTGATCAGCGAACGAGCTTCCTTACACAACATCCTGCCCTCTGGCGAGGGAAAAACAGGGCTGGGCTGCGAGAGAAATGTTGATTCTGCAAGCTAACTCCCTGGCCTATATTTTTTAGAGATATATGATCAGGGGAAATGGCTGAAGGTCAGGGTGGGGAAGCTTTTATGGCGCTGAGGTTTTGAAGGATGCATTAATGGTGTGTTGACAACGAATAATATAGACCAGAGAATCAGCTACAGATTAAGCTGTTACATAAAAAAAAAAAAAAAACCCAAGAAAAAAACCCGGTGAGAATTGAAATGTGCATAAGATGATCTGAAATCCTCATTTGGGAAAATATCGTCTCTGGAAATATTTCTGAACGTGGATGTCTTTCTTTGAGTTCCTCTGAGACCGGAGGAATTCAAGTCTGTCTTATTCTTCTTGGATATTTTCTGGATGTTAAATTAATGAGAAATCCATGAATATCTCTAAGCGGTTACAACGCTGAGGTGTGCATCATCCGATGACCAAACAACGTGACAGCCTAGGGAACAGGTCCGTGTCCAATTATGGACTCTATCTGGTTTCATGAACCGCTTGTAATTGTTACCATCACAGTGAATTAAGACCGTTCATGTGTTGTAGGACCTTGATACGTCGCAAGGAAACTATTTCAGAAAGGTGCAATGCAGCACGGGCCATCAGCACCGAACGCCTCGCAGAGCCGCTCCGGGAGAGCAGCCACCAGCGCTGCCGGACCTTCCTGGCGCTGCCACGGCTGTAAGAAGGAACCGAGGGACTGCCCGGCCCTCTACGACCTCTGGTACGTGGGTCACCACGGCTCAGGCCTGGCCTCGGGGGACAATAGTGGACAAAGGAATGGCATCCTCTACGCATGGGATATACATGCTCCATGCACATGGATGAAGAATGGATGAAGAGCTTATCAATCCCTAACTTCAACCATTTATAGGGACATCCCAGGGCACGTATTCAGTCGTCCAGTATTTTAATCCTGAACTGCTGTTTGCAAGTTTTTACGGGTTTGCTATGAAACTTGGCTCTGCAGCTGTGGAAACAACCCAGCTTAATACATGACGGTACTTTAAATGATGCTAAACGAATACCTGTGATGAGTATCAGAGGCAGGCCCAGTAAAACAGAAAGCCCATTGAGAAACCCCGTCATTTGAGGTGACCGAGGGAATCCCTGCACGTTTCTGACCCTAGGACTTACAATTTAAGTAAATCTTCAGGGAGCGTCATATTGGTGGCCTGATCGCGGGGAAAGCTCTCGTCACTTGGGAGATTTGCCAGGACCAGCTCCACTGACCATAAAGGATCTTTCTTCCCAGGTTTTTCCTCTCAGTAGATTGAACGTATTAACAGCTTTCAAAGCCTGACGGGATTGTGATGATAACCCGGCGTGACCTCCCGCAGAACACGGGCCAGGGACCCGGTTCGGTAGTGCCGGCATCCAAACCATAACTTCCATTTGAACAACAGCATACCTTTTACAGAGACAGACACCCAAGATTTAAAGAGTTCAAGGAATGGAGAATGCTTGTATAACGTCTTACACCTCTCCGTGTGATATTTCCGGACAGAGGTCAGCAGGGAGCAAAGAGAACGGGGCACGTGTCCCAAGTGACACGTCGCACGACGAGGCTGCATCGCAAGATGCAACCCAAGCCAACATCTGCAGTTATTTATGCAGCAGCACAGAGCGCAGCCATTAAGAGGCAATAGAAAATGACAAATGTATGCCCTGACAAACTTGCAATCCACGGCTGACGTAAGAGCGAGGAATAATAGGAAACAAAGAACGAGCGAAGGCAGGTATGGACGAATAACGGGTGCAAAAGCAAAAGGTGAGAAACCGCTTAGCTCTTTTTAAAAATATCAGTTTTGGGATCATCTAGCCTGAAGGGCGGGAGATGAACAGGACGCTAGAGGTGTTGGCAAAAAGAGAAGATGGGCATTTGAATCTGATGAGAAAAGAGATGAGGAGCCAAGGCAGCGCCTCAGGACCTGGAGGGACGTGCAATCAAAGCGACGAGCTGGAAACGTTGCTGGAAAGGAAGTAAGCGACACCGACGTGAAAAACGCCACCCGAGAGAAGGCTGCGGTAGCCGAGCCGAGGGAAGACCTCAAGAGGCAGCGCGGTTTTGGCAGCGGGGGCAGATTTCGGAGATCTCGCTCAGGAGCTGCAGCATTGGGCAGCAGCCAGCCCGTGCCTCCGCCCGCCCGCCCTCCCTCTGCAGCAGGGCATAGCTGCACCTTAGGTTCCCAATTTCTCCTCCCGTGCTGGCCAGCCTGGCAGCACTCCTATGCACACTTGGGCCGGGGTCATTTTATTTGTGAATGCTTGTGCACAAACACAGCGGTTCCCAGCGTGCCTTGCCGTGCGGACCCTGTGACGGCTCGCAGGAGACTTCAGAGGCCGCGACTTACCCCCGACGCCCCCTCCATCCCTCGAGTTGTGCAGAAGCCCCGGGACGGCCGCGAGAAGCGAGACGCCAGAAGCAAACTTCTTTTTAAATCCCAGCATTTAACTTCTGATCCCACGTCTTAGCAGCTGTTTTCCCTCAATTTACCTCATGCTCCTGCTTCCCTTCCCTTTCCCCCACTAATTCCTCTTCCCTCCCACCTTCATCACACCCCCTTCCCCAAAGCACTGCGATATCCCAAATTAGAAATTGAAAAGCTGCCGCAAGGTAAAGAAACACTGGCAAGCCTCAGTTACCAACATGCAAATCTGGCAAAATAGGGTTTATTCTCAGCGCTGGCTAGACCACGCAGCTGAACTCTGCTGTCGGTCTTACCGTCCTGCTTCGGCTGGTCACATCCCGGCGCTCCGGGTCCAACTCGCGCCTCGAGCTGCTGCCAGAATATAAGCAACAACGGCGTTGCAATGGGGACAACACGTCAGACATGGGGCAGGGGAGGAAAGGCAGAACAAGATGGGAAGGGTGAGGAGCCCTGTACTAGGTGGCTCAGCTGAAGTGGGTGGCTGGCCATCTAGCAGGAAAGGTCAAAGAAACAAGAGCAGACGTGAGAATAAAGAGGACAGGCACGCTCGGTGGTCAGTGCAGGGAAGGGAAGTCAAGTCAAGCCAGCAGAGCAAATCTGATTACCGCGGGCTAGGGAGCTAAAAGAAAGATAACAGCATTAAGGACAGAGCTGTGACGCACGCCCGTGCGGAGCAGTTGGTAACGGGCTCCTCCCAAGCACTGCCGGTAGTCGGAGGACAGAAGCGTTATGAACAAATGGACCGCAGCAGCGGAGCCTGCCACCTCTTCTAAAAAGTATTACTACATCTGTATATGCAAGGCACAGTTTTAAAATCTACCCAGTCGAAGCAACGTGCACTGAACTGCCGTACCTCTGTCCTTGGAAACAGCCTCCTACACACACACAGCAAGCACCCGTATGCACTCCAGCTTTCGAACCCACTCCCTCAAGGTGCATGGAGATGTTCAAAAGGATTTCAGCTATATTTTTATACTGGGAAACATGGATTATCCCTCTTGAACAGCTTCCAGCATTACCTGCAAAAACAGGCGATCTGGTCTGGCTCCACATTTTGGGGGAAAAAAATCCTGCACGGGCAGAGACCAAACCTGGAACACGTTAGCGGGGCGGTTCAAAGGGTGACGGCTACAAGCAAGTGTCAAAATCTCTTTAGAGTGGAAACACTTAAGCAACCACAACGACCATGTTCTCCTGCGGGAAAGTCATTGCTATAAATGTCAGACAGATTCCTAACACAAGCAATTAAAGATTTATTCACGTTACTTAACACAGCTTCCGGGTGGACCACGTTTTCAGGCGTGCTGAGCCTCCCTGGCCTCGGGAACAGTGTGTGTCGAGGTAGGGATTTAAGTTTGGAGATTTGCATTTGTAATTCATTGCAGATGCCTAGAAATGCGGCCGTGTTTAGGAACAAATTCTGCCTACAAAACGGGCCGAGCCGTGGAAAATCTGGATGACTTGCTATGCCTCGGCACATTAAAATACAGTTGGGGGCCCCAATTCGGCTCTAAACAGACATCTCATTGATTACTACTCGCAGTCTTCATTTTGCTCTCACAAGACTTGACACTTGACTGAGCCTCCAGCTAGGAAAACCAGGCCCTGATTTTAATGAAAGATGCTCTTTTACATGGTGCCTTAATCTGCAGCAGCAGTCGTCCTAATAAAGCCCAGGAAAAAACGCAGATATACACGAACTGACCAAACAGAAATGCAAGAAAACTCAAAGCCTAAACTTCCTTGCCTTCCTTATTGTGTCTCAGTATTAATATTCAGGAATATTACACCTTGTCAGGACAGGAGACCAGGTCAGGTGATGAAAAATGGGGCAACGCCGGCTCTCTGTGACATGCTTATTCGTAGAGCCGAAGATCAGCAAGGATGTCCGTGGGCACAGAAACTGGATTAAAGCACGTCTTTTAAGAAGATCTCTCATCTCGTATGAAAGGCTCCCAGTGCCTTTCATCTCGTTGTTGACTCCCACCTGCGTCTCTCCAGGGCCGAACTCGCCCAGGCTCCGGTCGCTGCATCGCGCTGGCCTTCGTCCTCCCGACGCACAGCCCCTCCTTTGAGCGGTCTCTGGTGGGCGCGTGCCTGACCTACGGACAACTGCAATGACCCTGCAAGTGCTATCGTGGAGGGACACGGGGCCTAATAACGGCAAGCCTGTACCATTTTAGCCGGCAGGGATTTCAACGTGCTCACCAATGGAGCCAGGTGTGCCACAGACGCAAGGGGCATGTCCTGAAATAGGGAGGCCATTTACTTTTTTGGGTAGTCCAGCTGCCTGCGCTAGTGCTGGTACCTTAAAGGATTACGGTATGGCCCTGGGCTGTGGATGTGCGAGTGAGCTGAGGCTAGCTCTTGAATCGCCGCCGGGCATGGAAGAGCTCCCTCCCCTGGGAAGGCATCTCTTCAACAGCTGCTTGGACGTCCTTGCAACCAAGTGACTCACTGTATTGTAAACCCTGCAGTCGTGGACCAGGCTGGCATGTCCCGTGGGCGCCTTTCGCCACTATTTAAACTTCCCTGCCATCTCCCTCAGCATCTCATATACTCCGACTGGAGCTTGGAATAGGGTTACTCTCTGTCAGAAACTGTACGTTGGGGGGCAAAGCCTGAAATTGTGCAGTTCCAACTTGGAAAGGACCAGATAAAAATGCTTTTATGTCTGAAAAGGTCAAATATCTTGAGGAGCTTCACTTTCAGAGTACCTCTGATAGACCCTCATCTTTTCTTGGGCTCTACAGGTTGCTAGAAAGGCGTAGGCCTGACGAGCAGAAAACAGTCAAAGCCTTTAGACGGCACCTGGCAGAGAGAGCTTCAGCGCTTGCTGTGAAGCTGGGAGACGTGCGGCTGGAGCGGACCGAAATCTTTTTCCAAGCTCCACTATAATCAGAAAGATGATGCTTGATGGTACTGAAGAACAGAAAATGTTGAACAGCTTGTGCATTGTATTCAATCATAATAGCTTCGATATCTGAATTTCTCATATTCCTGTGACGAGTCCTGGGAGGCCCTGAAGTCGCTGATGGCGATTGACTGCCCGGGCCCGCGTGACTGCTAAATCAGGGACAGACGCCGACCCATTTGGTGCTGCGCCTGCAGGACTGCCTCTGCCTGCTCACAATGATCCTCTCTAGGTCTGAGTGCGAGGGTCCAGCCCGCTGATGCTAACAGCGATCGAGACCCCCACAGTAAGGCTTGTTCCCGAACACAGCGGGATGGCAGGACACAGAACTGGAAGGGACTTTCTCTGTCCGTGCTAGCATAGGTTATGCCGTTATACACTCCCCTTCATAAACCGATCCAGTATGCGACCCCTCTGGCATCATATCCTCCACTTCACAAGCAGATCCAGCTTCATCCTAACACTAGATTTGTGCCCCAGCTGCTATTTTTTGGAAGGCTGTCCCATCACTACTTGCTGGCACGGCAGACATCTGTTGAGGTGACCCCACTTAATGCTCTGGCAGTCTCCCGATGCCTTTTGAAGGGGGAGACGCAGGGTCTGCCTCACCCGTCTCGGCCCTAACCCATGGAGATGTCAGACTTCGATACCAATGCTGGGACTTGGCTGATTTATCAACAGTGACCGTTGTATTCCTTCACCTGTAGGGACTTGAACACGTGGGGAATCCCAGGCTGGAGGAAGCCTGCAGCGCTGCATCCATTTGGGTTTTTTTCTCGTTTGTTCTCTGGTTCAGCCCACGATACGGTACCTGCCTGCTGGGGCACTTGCAAGGAATAATCATCTCAAATCTTAATTGGTTGCTGTTTCTCCTTCTGCATTACAACACCGGCTTTCAAAGACAGCTCAACTAATGTACTTTAAGGCCTGGTGTCTGGATTTTTGGCTGTGAGATGAAAGCTGGGCAGCTTTCAGGAAAAGACGTATCCTCGCTGCAGCAATGGCATCTGCTATGCCCGCTCTATTTCTGCTAGAAAATCTGTGATGGTCAGGGCTTAAACCGTGACAGCTGGGAATCTGCCTGACGACTGTCACATATCCTGTTTCACCCTACTGCAAGTGTGGATGGGTAGGGGACTGACGAGTTGGAATATACGTGTATGTACGTACTTTGAAACGGCCAGCGTGGCTAGAACAGATGGGGAAGGAAAGTATTGCTTCAAAGAAGACAGTCAAAAATGTCAAAGCAGAAGGTGAGAGGTAATTTGCAGGCTGGACGCTGTGCCGGACAGGGCACGGGAGGGTGCGGGCGCTCTGCCCTCTACGCCTTCTCACGTGGGAGACCAAGGAGGTGCCGGCCGCAGCTCGGGAGAGGCTGGGAGGTTGCACTCAGGAGATGCTAACCTGCGCACTTAAAGAAAAAGTTGTCTGTTATTAGAAAGACATTTGGTGCCCCATGAGGCAAGAGGTCAGTCAGACTAGACGCGAGAGACTTCGCTCACAAAGTAGTGTTCAGTCCAGGAAGTGAGAAGCACCACGGGCTACGCTTTGGGCATCTTTGTCTTAAGGAGCGGAGTCGGTCTGTAACTCCCAGGTTCTGGACAAGCCCGCTCTTTCACCCGAATTCGCTAAAAGGCGTCCTTGTCCTTGTCAACCCAAACGTGTCCGGCTGTGCAGGGTCTGCACAATGCGTACACTTAATGGGGAAGTATTCAGAAAAATAAATGTTGAAATCATTTAGGTGCAGCTAGCTCACACGTGCAGCCAACTGATCTTGTCCTGGAAGTTACAGAGGGACTACTCTGGGGTTTCTATATTGTTTAGTTCGAATGAGGACTGCAACCCTGACCGGAGGGGGTTTCCTTGCCTCTTTCGTACACCTCCTCAATAACACATACAAACAACCTTTCAAGTCCAGTTTCTCGCTCCCCGCAGGGAGCATTAATTGCCGTACAGTTTGGGACAAACAGGAACCAGTGCCTCACCGGAGACTTCCCTGTCTTGCTTGAACATACTTTTGCAAGAATTAAAGAAATACAAGGTTCAGTTGACTTTGCATTCGTTTGTGTCTTTACATGCATATATTAATTTAAAATACAAAAGCTACTGAATATCAACCCCAATTCAATTCAGAGATACAGGCACCTCAGAAAAGATACTACATGGCTGGATTGTGCCTTGTGGGAAGAGCAGGCAAAAGCAAAGGCAATGAAACGCACTGATTGTATGAAATGTTGACAGCCAGGACAAACACGCTCGAGGTCCCCTCACCCGAACGGCGCTGCCAGAAGACCGGCCTTTCCAAAACGTCTTTAGAGGTAACGCTCGATAAAAAAAGTTAGTGTTGGCTAGTAGTTCCTTAGTCACGTTTATGTAGTGAAAAGTACGGATACAAGGAAATTGCACTTTAGAACAAAGAAAAACCAGCTTTGGCAATCAACCACTTGTTCTACGAGCACTGGAAACGCACGTTGCAGTGGCAGCGACATTTCATTGAATCACAGAAACCGAGGGCTGAAGGGAGCTCAGGAGTCACATCTAGTCCAGCCCCTGCTCCAAGCAGCACCAGCCCCAGCTACATCATCCCATCCATCCGGGTCTTCAAAACCTCCAAGGATGGAGAGTCCACCACTTCTCTGGATAACCCATCCCAGTGCTTCACCACCCTCCTCGTGGGAAAATTCTTCCTAATATCCAACCTCAGCTTCCCTGGCTGCAGCTTGAGCCCATTGCTCCTTCTGTCATCTGCCCCCACTGAGACAAGCCCCGCCCCATCCTCTGTGCAGCCCCCCTGCAGGGAGGTGAAGGCTGCTATTCAACCCCCCTCGGTCTTCTCTTCTGCAGACTCAATCAGCCCAGTTCCCTCAGCCTCTCCGCACCAGTCCTGTCCCCCAGCCCCACAACCATTTTTGCTGCCCTTCACTGGACTCTCTCCACCTTGTCCACATCCTTTCTGTCGTGGAGGGCCCACAACTGGACGCAGGACTCCAGATGTGGCCTCCCCCGTGCTGAATAGAGGGGAAGGATCACTGCCCTTGATCTGTGACAACGCTCCTAGCAATGCAGCCCAGGATGCCGGTAGCCTTCCTGGCACCAAGGGCACACTGCTGGGTGCTGTCCAGCTTCTTGTCCCCTGTCCCCCCAGGTCCTTTTCATATGTTTATAGATCGTTAGGGGCTGGAAGGGACCTCAGAAGATCATCGGGTCCAGCTCCGTACACCAGGCAGGGAAGAAAACTGGGGTCGGGCAACCCCAGCGAGGTGACTGTCCAGTCTCCTCTTGAAGATTTCCAGGGTAGGCGATTGCACCACCTCTGGAGGGAGCTTATTGCACAGTCTGGACACCCTAGTTGTGAAGTAGTTTTTACTGATGTTGAGCTTGAAACTGTCTTCCAGGAGTCTGTGACCATTACTCCTGGCTCTCCCCAAGGGACAACACCAACACCGAGCCCCTTTCTGCAGAGCTGCTGCCCACCCGGTCCCCCCAGCCTGCACCGGTGCAGGGGACTGTTCCCTCCTCGGTGCAGGACTTTGCACCTGTCCTTGTTGAACCTGATGTGATTCTTTTTGGCCCAATCCTCCCATTTGCCGAGGTCACTCTGAATCCTAGCCCTGCCCTCCAGCGTATCTACTGCTCCCCCCAGCTTGGTGGCATCTGCAGACTTGCTGAGGGTGCGCTGCATCCCATCTTCCAGGTCACTGATCAAGACATTGAAGAAAACCAGCCCCAGGACTGACTCCTGGGACACTCCACCTGATACCAGCTGCCAACTAGAAATCGAGCCATTTGAAACAAGTTAGAAGAATACCAGTGATGAAAAATTCATTTTCTCTATTTTTACCTCTTGTGAAGCGAAAAACAGCCACTGCTGCAATGGATACCGACCTTTTCGTTGGAGTTGGTGCTCCAGAGGACATGTGGGTAACCATGGTGTCATTCATGTTAGTCAGAGGCCGAGGAGGACTAAAATAGAAATATTTTTTTCCAGTTAATTATTTAAAATAAGCCTAAGTAATACAGATAAAGGTATCAACAAAAGTACATCCTGGGGAAAATGCTCTTGGTGCACCTATTTTCAAATAATTGGGGATAGATGGGAGTCGCACAAGTAACAATACGAGGTCTCAAGTAAAACGCTATTCAAATATTTAACCGCAGCAGCGAATGGTGTGCACGGAGGGACCTGTACATCCTGCTGCTCCGTGTGCAGAATGCTTTCAAGAGCTCAAGCATCAGGTTAAAATGAGCATCTAGCTTTTTGGAAAATTGATAACTCCATTAGTGAGATGTGCAATTTTCTAGCAATTCAGGGTGCCTGTACACAAAGGCGGAGGCTGCTCCGGCGTGCTGCAATTACCGCGCTCCAGCAGGCTCCTGCATCTCGTGTGTCAGCATCCTCACGCTTAAAAATAGCAGCGGGGGCACTTGAACTAAATAAAGCTCATCGAACAAGCTTTAGTTCAAGCGCCCCGCCACCATTTTTAAGTGTGGGGGTGCTGATACGTGAGATGTGGTGGCACTTTAATCAGAGCTGCTCTAATTAAAGCACCAAGCCCACCCCACCCCCGTCATCCCTGGAGCACGTGTAAAAGTGCCATAAGTAACCAAGAAAACATGTGAATTGAAGTGATTTTAATATATATATATATATATGCTGTACTATGTAAATTGGTTACATTCGTGTTTTCAAGTGAATATGATGGTGGTAGTCAGCTGTCAGACTGACAATGCTGGAAACCAAATTTCTTTGTCCAGAGAATAAATACAATATGAGGATATGTGGAAATATCCACATATAATAAATAGAAAATAATATTACAGAAAATAATATTACTGTTATTCCTATTTTTATACCCTTGCAGTTTGCTCAGGCACGTGAATGACGGGGACCACGCGAATGATGTCAACACCCAAGAGAGAAAGTGTATTAATGTCACACTGAAGGCTTCCCTCACTATGGCTTTAATAATGTGGTCAAGTCACCAAAAGTCACTAAGAAAAAAAAGTCACGTTTAACAATATTTCCCCCCAGTAGTGTCCACGGTACACCACGCAGGACTTGACTCTCACACGCGTGTGCCAACCTGCCCTCCATGGACAGAGTCAAGGAATCCCAGCGCGATGCCAGGAAGAAGCCAGGCTCCCGCCACGCAGGAAGACAACAAATCCCGTGGTCTAAGCATGGGTCAAGTTCCTTCCTGACCCCAAAGGGCATGATCGGTCTGGCTTTAAGTCCTGCAGGAGCACTGGCATGGCCCCGTCACCGTCCCCGTCCCCAGCCTGGGCTGCAGCCGACACCCCAGGTGCAGACAGAAGGGACGATCTTTGCCTGGATCTGGCCCCCGAGAGCGCTCTACAGCCACGACCGGACACAGGCGTACGGCTGCCAAGTGCTGTAGAGGGGCCCGAACCTGTGAAAATCTGCATGAGGGTCCAGATGAAGACGTTTCAAAGCATGGTGTCTTCGGTAACTTGTGTCGGCGCTGCCTCCCGCCCCCGTGCTGTTTTCAGAGTGGGAGGGAGGAAAAGGGAGAAGAGGGAGTTCGGTCTGGGGTTTTATCACCCGGAAGGTGGGGTGGGTGGATTGGGGCCCCCGCCCCGAAGTGAGGGGCCCTATCCACCCACCCCCCACCCCCAAACGCTGGCTGGGAAACCCCTAGAAGGAGCTCCCCTTGCTCCCCCCTCCCACTCGGAGAGCAGCACCTGGGCTGGGAGGGAGGAGGGCTGTTGCTAGCGGAAACCAGGTGCAGGCTTGCAGCCAGCAGCTGGACTCCCCAAGACCCCCTTCCCCTTCCCCTTCCCCTTCCCCTGCAGCCTAAGTGCCTTTTCTGCAAGCTGAACATGCCCAGCTCCTTCAGCCTCTCCTCGCACGATGTGCTTTCTAAGCCCTTGATCATTTTTCTTGCCCACCTCTGGACTCTCTCGAACTTACGTACGTCCTGTTTGAAATGTGGAGCCCCAGCCTGCACGCAGTACTCTAGATGAGGCCGAACCAGTGCCGAGTAGAGAGGCACGATCGCCTCCTGTGTCTTGTACCTGATGCTTCTATTGATGCAGAACAAAACCACATTTTTGTGCCGCTGCATCACACTGCAGACTCAAATGAAGCTGTGATCTATGAATACCTGAGCTACACACATAAACATATTGCAAATGACCTTCATACTTTTATACATGCATTTTGGAAAATGTGATCCTAACATCTTGACGATTTTGTCCAAGTCTAATGGATATTTGAATGCAATGTTCACGATATACTTAGGCTTCATTGAGAAAATCACTGCAGTCAGAGGGAAGAATGTTTTTGTAGTACTATCTTTTATTGGACCAACTGTGTAGCTGGGACAGCTGGTGGACAAGCTGGTCCAACAGCTCTCCCAGCAATGCTGCTGGTCCAGGAAAAGATGCCATTAAGAGACCTTGCCTCTCAGACAGCTCCTGCGGCATCACAGCGACACCACCACCCCAGCCCCA
This sequence comes from Alligator sinensis, assembly GCF_000455745.1. NCBI lineage: Eukaryota > Metazoa > Chordata > Crocodylia > Alligatoridae > Alligator > Alligator sinensis. Next base: position 702,136 of record NW_005842568.1, on the reverse strand, counting down.
CTTTAATACCTGCAAATTGCAAATTTTGGTGCAGGATGTATTTCAGCCTAAGTGGCCCCCTCATGCCAGCAAAATGACACTTAATGGTACAAAATGCTTCTGATCTGGACTAGGAAATGACAAAGACTCCCCAGCTGATGCACGTACCAAATTTCAGCAACTACCAGTTTTTGTGGAAATCGGACCCAACTATGAAAGCATCATTTGTTTGCCAAAGATGTAAGTTTGTGAAGACTCTACCCTTGGTACGTCTTATAGAGACTTTTCTCATTTGCAATTGGTTTGCAAATTATGATTGCCTTTATGGAAACTTTCCGAGACAAGTTTCCATGATTTTCCAGCAATACGCATACTGCAAGTCTCAGTTGCTCACGCTGCTCTCGATATATGTTGTCTGACCGAAACATTTCCTGACATGAATGACAAACGCAGCGGTCTGGAAGAGGGAACTTTGGACTGGACCAGGAAGCAGAAGAACAATTCTAGCGCTGTGGAAAAATAACGTAACAAGCTGGGAGTGATACACCGTGGTACGTTTAGAACCATTTAGTTTGCTACTGAACATTCGAATGCATTCTCTGCTATTTCCAGTTAACACAGAATATAATATAGGTTTCAGTGTTCTCCGCACCCGGTGTCAGGAGTGCCTTCCCCAACTCCAGCATGGCCTACATTAAAAAGCTTTGGTGACAGAAAATGTGTCCTGTTAACAGAAGTTTGGTGCCTTCACGTACAAAGTGCTCTTAACTCAGTAACTCTCAGCCGGGGTGATGGGGTACCCTAGGGTGCTGCCAGATCCTTTGAAGGACGCCCCAAGGTGTGAGGAGCTAAGCAGATAAGTGCAGGCTCACCCCCACTGCAAGGGGGCAAGCACTGTAACATATACATTTGTTTCTGAAATTGGGTGCTTCTCAATTCACAAAAGTTGCAGAGGGCGACTTGAGTCCAAAAGGTCAAAAACCACTGCTTTAATTCAAAACTCCAGGTTCCCGCCAGCTGATTTAACGTATGTCGATCCTCCAGAATAATCTCCTGAAGCTCCTCTAGCAGGAACTCCCCTGCCCAGTTTGGAGAATGGAGTCGGCTGTTGCCTACAAAAGCTGATGCCTCTGAACAAGTTAGTCTCTAAGGGTGTGTACACATGTACTACCTTTCTGACAGTTAAGCCGGCTTAACTTTTTTTAAAGCCAACCTAACTGTCAAAGCATACACATGTATGCGGAGCAGAGTCGACTTAAATGTGGCACCTCCGAGGTGTATTATCTTGAGCCTCGTTAATTAAGTCGACTTAGCTCACAAAATGGCTGCCACCATGTCAAGGAGCTGTATGTGTGTATGCTCCAATGTGGCTTAACTTAAGTTGGCTTAGTTAAGCTGCCTTATTTTAAGTCGACTTAGTATGTGTGTACATACCCTGAGGTGCAGCCCCACCTTGCCTTCCAGCAGGATCCGGCGAGGCTATATTTGCATGGTGGCAGCAGCAGAAGGGTTCTGCAACGCCTTCCCCTAACGAGCAGTCTTGCTGCCCAGGAAAGTGTATAGGGAGTGTTTATAGCTGTCTATTCCTCTGTGCAACTCCCACAAGTTCCCTGTCTTTTTTACCAGTATCCTCAAGCACGCTGGCCTTGAGCAGGGCACCCTTGACAGGAGCAGCAAGGCTGATAGTGATGAGGAGCTGAACGAGGTGCTTGAGGGAGGCCGTGTCTGTGTGTCTGCTGAAATGCATGGACGTGGCTGAGAGGCGGTGGACGCGGCAGGCAGTCTGGGAGCTGGAGTGGAAGGAGAACATGCTGTGAGAGTGACAGGAGGCGAGGGGGGCAAAGCAGTACAGGGACTGAGGTGGCAGACAGAGATGCTGCAGAAACAGATAGATACCAAGCCCAGTGCGTGACCCCCTACTTCCAGCCCCGCACCCCGCACCACCAAAGGCACAGACAGTTCTATGCCTCCGGCGTGCCAGCTGACCCAGGAGTGGCGAGTGGGAACGAGTATCACGGCTTCACATCCATTAGTGAGTAGACGTGTTCCAAGATGCACTTTCTCTTTTCTTGAGACTGCAATTCCCAGTATTGGCAGATTTGTGTTGCCTGCTGCCTCCCTGCGGCTTGCTCGCTACAGCCGTCTTCGTGCTCTCTCAGGTGTTACTCACTTTGCTGCTGTCTAGGTTCCCCTACGCTGTAGGAGGGGAGGGTAAAAGCAGTCCCCCGAATTGACATCAGGCATTTCCATGGCAGTCAGGGACGGTTGTCCCCACATTTCAGAGAGACCTTTGTACGGAGGCATGCAGGCACCATGCATTTGTCCTAATGTCTGCATGCCAGGCCCACACCCTGTGGAGAAGTACCCCTTGTACCCCAATCTTTGGGGGGGTACAATAAGCAGGAGTCTGATTGCCCTACTGCAGGTTGGGATCCTAGTACACCAAACCTCTCAGTCTGGAGGATGTGCCTGCTGGCTCTGCACACTTGGTGACAACAACCCTGACGGTGGGCTTCCAGGCCCCGTACTGACTTCCCGTTGAGATGTAGCGATCTGCCGCTGCGCTTTCCTGAGTTTGGAGCCGGTGCTCGACAGCGGTCAGGTAGTTTGCAAGTGCCGGTCCCTGTTTACTCTTGCCTAGCACTTCTTCCTCCGCAGCTGCCCAGGCATCTCTGCTTTCTACCCCTGCCATTGAGGTAGGGCCGGCACAGACGAATGGCACTGTTTATAATGCGGAAGAGCTTGACTATGCCCGTGAGCCCTTTGTGATTCATGCTGGTGGCATGGAAAGGAACTGCAGGGGACCACAGGCGTTTGACACTAACGGGCTAACGAGCAGAAGAGTCAAGACGGCAAAGAACGGCATTGTGGGAGAAGGAGACGTTCATGCACCGCTCCCGCTGTGCGCTGCACCAGACCCTGGTGGGAGAGCCGCAGGGTGCACGCCACACGCGGCTGAGAGCTGCTCGCCTGGGGACGTGCAGCGCGCACACAGGGACCGCGCTGGGATGCGTGCTCTCGTGGCCCCGGGCTGCCGGCTGCTGCGGCTTGCGACAAATTCTGCTGACAACATTTTAGGATGAGCAAGAGCCGAGCATGCCAGGCTCTTCTGTTCTCTCCCAGGTCCCGAAAAAACTCATTCTCTATCAATTGGGCATTCTCCTACTTCATTCTGGTTACGCACGCTGTGCAATACTACGTGAAATCTAGATGACATCAATCTAGAGTTAGCAAGAAATGACCTAACATAAACAGTATAAATTAGGGTGGGTTTTTTTTTCCCCTTTAGTGAATATCTGCGTCTACACATCAGGAAACATAGAACAGATTTTGCACACTTTTGGGCCAAAACTTTTTTCCCCTCTGAACTCCACTTTTGTGACGTGCAATATGCACTTCTGGTGCTGTCTCAATAATAGTGCTCATCTGCACGACGTGGGATGAATAACGAGTAACTGCGCGTATCAAAACGCAAGGCAGGAGGAATTCGAGCGCGCTTCCGCAGGAGACCGAACAATGACGAGGGTCTGACTTGGGAACAGAGGACAGCGATGCCCCAAATCCAAATCGGAGGCATAAATGTTCTCTCTCGTTATCTACAAAGATGGCGACATCCCCGATATCCTGAGGTACCCAACATTTTTGCAGAATTCATTTAAATCAGAACAACTGAAGGTAACCAGCCGTATTTATTAGGAATAGAAATTGTTTCCATCTTCTACAAGTTCAAACACACGCTGTATTGTTGTTCTGTGACAGAGACACCACTATTTATTACAATACTGCGGTTAGACAACTCCTCTCCTAATAAAACAGATACAATTCGCCATTTCCACTCTGCTTTCAGCATGATTAAGGGGTCTATCTACAAGTTCATTCCAGATCTATAAATATCACTGTCCTCAATTTTCCATCTAAATCCCCACTCAAAGTGATCAAGGCATAGGAAAAAACCCAAACACTAAATACAAACATCTGGCTAAGAGATCTCTGTTGGCAGAATTCGGTCTTCTTTACTAGACACAATAAAGCCTTTCCAGCCCAGCTCTTTTCTTGGGGCCATTTAGACATTTTACTGAATATATGCCAATAAACATGAACATTATTAGGGTGGCAGTTCATTTCCTTATATAACCGAGATAGAAAAGCAATATTGTTGGAGGGATCGGTGTTGTGCAGTCCTGTGCGCACAATACTAATGGAAGGATGAAAAGCCTGCCTTTAGAAGGGTCCACTAATGTAGGAAGGAAAACAAGGCGATGGTTTGGAAAACAACGGCCTCAAAACTCGCAATGTCATGTCAACCCTATTATAATACAGCTTCGGTTCAAAGAAGCTTAATTGAATTCATCTATTTAAATGTTTATAATTTTGTGCATCTGCTTCAGTTGTCAGGACAAGAGAAGAAAGAAAAATATTCCTGGGCCAACTATGGGGACCGTCACACAAGCGGCGAGCCACGCTAGTCAGAAGTCAGGCAGACGGATGGCACCTTAGAGACTAACTGGTTCAGAGAACCACGCGCTTTCCTATGCAGATCCTGCTTCACCAAGTGCTTTCATAGCATCTGCTGAAGTCGGCTGTTGTCTCCGAGAGCGCCTCAGACGGTTGTCTGAATCGGTTGAGTTCCTGCAGTGCCACCCTGCCCGATCTCCTGTCTGGAAAGATGAAGTCGGGGGGCAGAGAGCTTTACCACCCCGGTTCCCACCGGGTAACAAATACATCCAAACCAGCCAAGCCAAAAAAGTTTCCCATTAACAGTTTCAGGAGTTACTTAAATATCCAGAAGGTGAAATAGCAGAAGAGAAGTTACCTTGAGCTTACTGGGTACTTATCAGGAGAAGAGATGCAGAACATGGACATGTGCACCTGCAGAAGGGACTGCGCCTCCCTGTGCGCTCGTGTACCTCGCAGATGCCATCAGAATACAAATAATACACGCTCAGAGAGAAACCTGCAACTAGAAGTCACAAGAATGACTCGCCTTTAGCAGGGCATGTCCATGAGGTTTCAGGAAAGCCAGGATTCAGCAATTTTCCATTTTGTAGAATCACAGAAAATTTGGGTTGGAAGGGAGCTCAGGAGGTCACATCTAGTCCAACCCCATCCTCAAAGCAGGACCAGCCCCAACTACATCATCCTAGCCACGGCTTTGTCAAGCCGGGCCTTGAAAACCTCCAAGGATGGAGACTCCTCTACCTTTCTCGGTAACCCAGTCAGTGCTTCACCACGCTCCACGCGAGAAAGTTTTTCCTAATATCCAACCTCAACTTCCCTTGCTGCAACTTGAGCCCGTTCATTGCTCCGTGTCCGGTCGTGTATAGTGCTTCCTTGTCAACAGCTCTCAGCCCGATGTTGGGGAAGCAGGTTTTCCAATCCCGTTGCTGTTGTCTTAACTCCATAATATATGCATTAAAATGCATGAGGCTGTTTCTTTAAATGGATCTTTCTTTCGTGAATGTTAAGACTGTGAGTTGTGCACAAATAAGTGGAGGGATATTACACCTCTTTTTTTTTTTTTTTTTTAGCCCTAACCTTGTTCATATTCTTTCTTTTTAATTAACTATACGTTTACGATTTATGGCCTTCATCTTTCCTGCCATCTCCTATTACACGTTTAAGGCTCCTTTTGCTGTGGTATCTTAACAATCATCACATTAGTATCGCACATTATTAAAACACCCAGAAGCAAAGGAATAACCTTTTCAAAATAAATCTCAAAAAACCCTCTGCTTCTGGTTAGAAAATACATTAGCAAGAGTCAATCAAAGGCAAGCGTGACCAGCAGGGACCACGTGGAAGCCTCCACATACATGCAAGAGCTTTGGGAAAAAAGGTTAAGTACTCGGTACCATCCCTAGGCCACCCGGCAGAGCAGGAAGAGTGACTCCCACTACTGCCTTTCCTGCGTGCTCCCACTGATGTCTGATAACAAGTCAACAACATCTAAAGGGAAATCGACTGCTGTAGCCCTAATAAAATCAGCAATGACCCCTTCTCCTCGTGTACTGCCAGAAAGAGACAGCTATCCACTGAAAACGCTGCGTCTGTATTAAACGTGTATCTAAAAACAGACGGGATAAAGGGCGCTCATGAGGTCTGAATGCGATTGAATTGCAACTTCGCCCATGCTCGATAATCTTCATCTAAGTGAGAAATCTAAGTGAGACTGATCAATACCTGCTTGTGAACGTCTGCAGATAGTTTTCCAAGTACGTACTTCACCAGCCTTTCGGCTTTCAGCCAGCCTTTGGGGATCAGGATTCAGCACAGAGACAGCAGTCAAATCTATACAGCTAAGACCTGAATTAATAAGAGGAACTTTGAGTTGATAATACCTTCACACTCGCCAATCAGCCTGAATTTGACAGACCTTTTGCGAATAGCAGATGGGTTAAAAAAAACCCCAAACAACCCTAGTACAGTGAATACAACTGTAATACAACCTAGGGAAGTTGTGGAATTGCCATCCCTGGACATTTTGTAGAGCAGGTGATGGTGGCATGGAAGTGATGGTGAAGCTATCACCCACAAGGACGCTTTGGGTGATGGGTGAAGCATCAGGTCTGAAGGAAGAAATGGGCATAGCAATGATTAAAAACAGTGTTGAGGCCTGTGAAATTGGAGAGAAGACGACATTTCAAGGGTAGCAAAAAACCGATGAACAGAAAAAAGGATAGCTTGATTCATGAGAGGCCAAGACCTTTCAAAAGGGAAGAGGGTCGTTATCACCTGTAGTGTGAAGAAAGATTTTCAGGAATCAAGTACATTATAGTATGCCATAAAGTCAATTAGTGTTCAGTCCTTGGCTCTCAGTGTCCAGCCAGTTTATGGATTTCTGTCCCCAGAGTCACCTTTCGGAGGCGTTTGCTAGGCTTCCCTTGAGCACAAGGATAACGAGGTCAGCAAGGGAGCGGCAGTTCTGCGCAATGCGTTCCTACTGCCGCTTGTCTCTTTCTCCCTTAGATTTTTTCCTGTGAAATTTCATTCTGGTTTCTGTCTTGTTTCACCCAGATGGGCGAATATGAGGGTATGCGGTGCACTGGATCAGATATGTCACATTTTGGGAAAGGTATGTGTCGGATTGATGGGTTCCTGGTAGGAAGTGTCAATTACTGTAGCAGCGAAGAGGTGTTGACGAGTTTTGCATCTATCGTTAAGACCAGACTGTGATTCTTGATGCCTGTTGAACAGCAGGGAGTTTGCTCCTAATGAGTTGGACAAGGGTAGAGGGTTGCTTGAAAGCCAGGAGTGGAGGAGCTGGGACCTCTCTCCCTAGGTCTGATCTCTGTTAAGTATGGGCGGTAATTGTTTGATGATTCTTCTAATTGGTTCCAGCGCAGGGTTGCAGGTAACCACTGGCGGAGTCTGGTCCCAGGGGGTTTCTTTTTGTATTGTAGGTTACCTTCAGGGTATCGGGGTGGCAGTTCAAAGGTACAACCTAGGTCTCTATAGGAGTGCCCTTTGGGCATAAAGACAGACTTCAGGCTGGCCAGGTAGGTGTTGCAAGTGTCTCCTCAAAGTAGATGTGGTGGCATCTAAGGATCAGACGGTAGATTGCAGCTCTTTTGGCATGCTTGGGATGATTTCTGGTTTGATGGAGGTGATTAGGGTGGTCCCGTGGGTTTTCTCTATAAGGTGGTTTGTAGGGTGCTTTCCCAGATGGGGAACCTGGTATTTAAAACGTTGACGTTAGTACGGGAATATTCCAGAGAAAATCTGATTGAGGGGCGAAAGCTGTTAAGCCTGTGGTGGAAGTCGATAAGCGAGTCCAGGAGGAAAATGTCATCTATTTAATGCTGGCAGAGTGCAGGTCTCATGGAGCGCATGTGTAAAAATTCCTGCTCCCGGAGGCGCTCCCGGAAGCCGGTGAGACTGACGCGTGGCTGGGAGAGTCCAGCCTTGAGCGGGGACTGGACTGGGCTGGGCTGGGTGACCTCCCTCCCAGCCCAACGTCCTCATGCGAACAGAGCTCGCCCGGCAGCTCCCCAGTCTGAACGCTTCCCTGTACGAGACTGCTGGTCTGCAGGCAAGGAAAACTCCTTACTCGCCTCGGTCAGCACAGTCGAGAAAACGAAAAATTCCCCGAAGTGCAACTGAACGGACTCAGAGCAAGGCTTTCATCGCCGTCATTCAGCTCCCTCACCTGCTGCTCGCCAGGTGCTGGTCGCACGTAGATCACTGATGTTTGAGGACGATATGAAAGTGGAGGAAAATGTAGGTTTCAGTCCATCAAGCTCTCCGATTAAAGGCTGTCACATTACTCTACTAAATCAGAAAAGCAAAATAATCTGTTCAATTTATCTGGGCACACCGCACACTGTTAAAACGTGTCTGTGAGCCTCCCCAGGAGGCTAAGGAGTGGGAGAAAGGTCAGGCCTGGACTTCAGTCTGGAGAAGTCAGGGTCTGCCCACGTGAGAAGTGTGGCTCACATCACCTCCACGTCCTGATTCTGTCCCACCGGTGAGACGAAGAGTGCATGTGACATAAAATACCACGTATACGACAAATATTACGTCACCATCTACCCACTGCCACCGCTGAGAAAGGAAATAATACCTTGCACATACTTTGGTCACTGCTGGAGTAGAGGCCAATGCTTGCTCAGAGTCACTGGTTGTCAGGGTCTGAAATACCACTGCTCCTCGTTATAATCAGACCGGAAAATGACTGTGGTGACTGCATGAGACCTGTCAGCTGGTGATCGTGAAGGCCGACCGTTGTATCTATGCACGTATACACATGGTGGACGTGCAGAAAAGCTTGCTTACTTGCTTTTAAGCTGCAGTGTACGTGCTGAAGTGCTAAGCTGGTATAGAAAACCCGGCTGGGTCTGGCGCAGTAACCTGGCATGTGCTAAGCCAGCGACATCAGACAGCAGATACTTCATAGGATCGTCGCCCGGCACCGCTAGTCGGGGACCGGGGCTCCATTACACAAACAGCAAAAAGACGGCCCTGCCCCAAAGAGCTTACAAACTACGCATGAGACAAGGCACCGCAGCGGGGTCCGGACCACCAGGGAACAGCACAAGCATCGCCGGTCAGCATTATAGCCAGTGGCCTCGTAACAGCCCACCGGCCACTGCCACCTTGCTGTGGGCATCGTGACAAAGGGGAATCCCAAGGAGGAATCTGAAGGGCGATGGTGAGCTGAGCTAGTGTTGCGTGTGTGAGGGGTCCAGCGGAAGAAAGACTGAGGTGTAATGAAGCTCCACATCATTGGCTGACGAGGAAGAGAGAAAGCTTGTTTAAGGGCAAAGTTTAAGAGCGTTTTGCTTTGGCCACGTTGAACGTAAGCCGCCATCTGGACACCTGGGAGCAGTTCCCGGAGGCAGGTCAGGACGGAGAGGCGGAGGAGAGCTGTGTCTGTGGAGATGATGGTGCAGGGACAAGGTCTAAGGTGGGTGAAGTTTGGAAAGGATTATTCTGTCCTGTGACCCCTCTCTCCTTTTACTACCCATGCACCCATCTTCCTTCTTTCACCCGTTCTAGTTTCTCTTTGTCTTTCTTTTGTTTCCAACCCCCCTACCATCTCCCCTTTTCAAATACACCTTCTCTCACGTGCTCTCCTTCTTCCTCGCTCGCAGAGCAAAGGCACAAAGGTATCCGTAGACGGCAGATTATCCCTTCTGCATACACACACACACGCTCCCCGAAGCCAGGTAAGTCTTCTCTTGCTCAGGCACCCTCGCCCAGCTGCGCACAACGGCTGTGCAGGGGTCAGAGGCACACGCGCTTGTAAGCAACAACCCCGTCGCCCCGCAGACTCTTCAGGAGGAGATAAAAGCACCCGTCTAATGCTGCGGACATGAAAGGAGGCACCAAGTGCGGTGGATCGCATTCAGACTGGCTGAGCCATATTCTTGAATCCACAATACCGAGAGTCCCGTCGTGTCCCGCGGCACGACGGCAGGTGACCAGGGAAATCCTGGCTTGCTTAGAGGCGGGCTTGCACTGTCTTTTTCCCCTGGTGCCATTTTGGCGCCCAGTGGAAGAGACGGCAGAGTCTTTATGAGGACCCCCCTCCGCTGACAGTGTCTGGCTAGGCACCCACTAGGTAGTCATCATGGCGCTTAAGACTATAAAGGTAAAAATTTCGGCAGTGCCTATGCGACTTAGGAACCCAACTCCAATAACTTTAACAGCACGAAGAGTAACGTTTTCAAAGGCTCACAGGAAATAAAAATACTTATAATGAAGGATGAGTTTCTAGGTGGTGGCTGAGTATCGGTGCCTGGAGAAATGAGCAACTCAGCTAACAGCCAGGCCAGGGTTTTGTTTGCCAGGTCCCGGTCCAGCCAGACCCTGAATTCGGGCACTACGCGAGCTGACAGGGCGCCTCACCCGCAGAGCATTGCTGATCTGGGTCGGTTCGCTGTTTGTAGACATCTCTGTGCCTCCTGGCTCGCACGAACCTGTTTGCTTTTCAGTGCAGTACCTAAGCCCCCTGCACACCGGTGAGCGCACCTTCGCACGTGCACGCCCAGCAGGCAGATTAATATTTTTCTCACTGCTTTTACAGACAGGAAAGAGAGGACAAGAGAAATTAGAAGATTTGCCTAAAGTTGCACAGGAAATCTGACAGAACTGAAATCCAAACTGAACCCCGGTTTCTTAACCCCAAGACGTTTACCAACAAAAAAAGGAAGAAAGGAAGAGAAAAGGGGGGAAAGGCACAACCACAGCCTGGCTGCATAAAATGTTAAAGGAAAAACATCCTGCAAACAGTTTGATATTCCACGGAAATTTTTCCAGTAAAACGGTCAGCTGGAAAAACATTTAAAATATGAAGGACTCTTTCTGATTACCAGTATAGCAGTTTAAGAAAGGGGCAACTCATTACAACTCACTTGGCATTGTTTGTGCCTAGCAATGTATGCAATATTAATTTTATGGTCTTTTCAAATCCTTCCCTGAAGGTAAGAAAAACATTGGTTGTAAAATTTGATCTGATAAAATTAAAACTTTATTCTCTACTACATATTTAATGGATACAGAATAACGATATTTCTTAACTTCGCTGCTCTTAGAAGTCCTTTGGGACAACTGTATGAACAATCACGTGAAATTTTATCCCTTGCCAGTTTGATGTGTCAGCCCTTTTCATAAGGAATATGACCGTGACCCGTTTCTCATGTTTTATTCTGGGAACGCTAGGCAATCTGTTTTTACAATAAACAAGGTACAATCACGTGCCTTCGGTTGGTTTCTGCAAGAGAGTACAAAAAGAAGTTCCCCCAAGGGTAAGAGTTAATTAAGCTCCATGAAAAAGGAGGAATATCCCCATCTAGCAGACATGCGATCTGGCCGTTTCAGGATAAAGAACAAGTCTGTGAGCGGCCAGCCACAACGAGAGCGCCCCTTTAACAGCACACCGATGTGCTTAATGAGTTAAACAAGGGGTGCTAATTAAACACACGGCCCAGAGGATGGATCTGGCCTGCAAAGCCCCTCCATCAGGCCAATGGGGTTACTGGCGCCCAGGGAATTTGGGGGCATGGCTAGCGGGTGGCGGGACCT
>NW_005842568.1:651800-690603 GCF_000455745.1 Alligator sinensis | reverse complement strand
GCCCTGCTGCCACCGCGGCTTGTGCCGACTGCCGCTGCAAGGGGCCGCTAACCCGAGCGCCGCCGGTCCACGGTCTGGGTCCACGACGGGGCACAGGGCGAGTCTGACAGCCCTGCGTTACAAAAAGGCAGCTTAGCCCCCCGCGAAAGCAGGCTGTGCTACTGCAGGCCCGCTGTCACTTGTCAGCATAAGAGCATGCACGCGGGCAGGTGCTATGCAATAAAGCTGGCCTCTTCAGCCTCCGACTGCTTCGTCAGCCCCACGTGCGTGGATATACAGCTGTGTACCCATATCTGAGCTCATCTACGTAGCCAAGCCTACCCCCTGAACATGCACGCTGCAAACGCCCCCGCTCCCGTAGTTTTGTGCACAGACTTTGCCATTGCATGGGTTTGCTGCTAGGCCTGCCAGGAGCTTATCCCCTGGTTCTCAGTGCCTGCTTAGCCAACATTGCTCCGCGTCTGTGGCACACCAGCTTGGTGCTGCCGAGTTAATTTTTGATGTGGTGTTTTGTGAGGCTATTGATACTGTGGCTTACCCACAGACAGGAAACAAACTAGTGTGACTTCCAGAAAGTGTAGTAGTTTCTGAAAGCATCCACACACCCCCAGTGGGCAATGAAAAGGAAGAAGCACAGAAATGCCAACCACAAGAGACACTACTTCCCTTAATACAGCCTTGGCTGGCCAGAGGCAATTTCACAAAGACCGGTGCAAGATGCACCAAAACGGTACATGACAGCCAGGTGCTGAGAAGACCCAGCATCCTGGACACACTGGGACCTCATTCCCTGCAAATACTATGGTTATCAAGCACATCTTCGGGGCGATAGCTGCCCAGATGGCCGGGCAGGGGGCACGCATGGCAGCAGTGCTGCCCAGAGGCCAACCCTGCAGCCACAGCCCAGTGGCAGCTGGCCCAGAGGGGCGGACGTCTCTACTGGCTGTGCAGTCCCCATCCGGGCCTGGCAGCAGCCCCCACTGCCAGACCCCTGCAGTGGGTAGAGGGGGCAGAGGACCCTCAGGGCTGCTGCAGCAGTCCGGCTGGCACGAGGGGTCGTGTCCCCAGGTACCAACTGGCCGGGCCCCAGAAGCTCCTGAGAGCTAGTAGCCCTGAGCTACTTGCCAGGGCAGCTTTTTATACTGCTGGGGACAGCACAGGTGCTGGCTCCGGGCTCTAGCTCCCCCTGGGTACAGAGCTGGGAGGAGCCAGGCAGGGTTATTTTGCCCCAAGTGGCACAGTTTGCACGTCCGAGCACGTGCGCTGAGGCAAAAAGCCCCGGCTCAAATTTGCACCACTTCTATTTGAGCTGCTGCAAGCGCACGTGCTTGCAGGTGTGGACGTGCCCAGAGAGATTCGTGAAATGCAGTCTATTGGGCTTACAGCAATGCAAATAGCTTTTAAAAGAAAAAGGCTTCAGATTTTCCTAACCAACAGTCTCCCTTACCCACGCTGGATAACTAGAGTTTAACTGCTTGAAATGCTTTAAAAAAATGCTTGCCTTAATCCCGTCAGCCACTCACTTTGAACTGGATCAACCTGGACATTAGTAGGTCAGCTGAAAACACTACTTGCTAACAAGGAACTTGAAGGGTGAATATTCCTTTCAAGCATTTCCTATACTTATATGTTTTCTACTCTGGGTGCATCTACACATGAGCTTTACTGAGGAGTAGACTAATTAACTCTGCAGTAAAGCATCACCGTATACACGTGCGCTGCTATTAGGGCGCAGTAAATTAATTAACTCTGCCGTATGATAGTACCGTCGGAGACAGTACTATCTCGTGGCAGAGAAATTAACTGTGATGAAATGCACACGTGGATGGTGACCGCAAGCACCAATTGCGCCTGGTCAGCCCACGCAGTGGGGGGCCGGACTCCTGCCCGGCACCTAGCCGCACGGCTCCGCGCCCCAGCCAGCCCCTCTGCCACCACACAGAGCCCGGGGCTGACTCCCCGAGCCTGTTGCCATCTTGGGCCTGCTCCGCTCCTGCACAAATTGCTGCTGTTGCAGGCACAGGTAAGTAGACAGTGTGCCCAGGAGCAGCCTACTGCAGCTCAAACAGCTCCGGAGTTTATTGCTTCACATTAATCGCATGTGTAGATGCATCCTCTGTGTAAGAGATACATTTCTTAGCCCTACCTATCCTATGAGCTCTTGTGCATTAATTACTGCAATATTTATCACGAGGTAGGAGGAAGTCAAAAGGATGACTTTTCCTTTTCAGTAGAGTATTATTTATCAATAAGACCCATTATTTACTGTTCCAATCTAAATATTGATTTTCTGCTCTCTTCTGCAGACTGCCAGCCTGAATACATTAATTAGATTACTGCACTGGTGCAGTATATTTATTCAATACCTAGCACTGAGGGAGGGCAAACAGAAGGGAATCCTATTCAAAACCAGCAGTTCACAACCAGCAGACAAGCTTGCCTGTGAAAGACAGAGGGATGCAGTATCACGGCCTTTTTCCTAAAGTGGAAGCCTAGACTGTAGGTGTTACTGCTGACGTAACACATTTCTGTAGTGCGTTTGGACTGGTGATTCACGAAGTTTTGAGAGAGAAACCAGGACACTACTAAGTGAACATGGCACGCACTGACTGGATAAAACCAGCGGAGAGGTCTCAAAAAGTAATAGTCAATGAGGAATCACTGCTGAACGTTGACGTAAGGGCCCACAGAGATTGGTTCTTGGTTCCAAGCTACTGAACAATGAAGGGATGACCAGGAAGAAAACAAAGAATCATTACTGACCAAGTTTGCAAGAGATTAAAAGACTGGAGCATTGGCACTGAGGAAAACAGGACCCTAATACAGAAGGATAAGAAACTCGTGGTAAGCTCGGTATAAGCAAACACTGTATTTTAATGAAAGCAAAGTCACAATGGAAATATCCTCCCATTTATACATATTTATTTACAACTATATGTAGTGTCATACAATTATAATTTTATTAAATAATTTATAGATAGCATTATTTATAATAAATGCAATACATATCTAATAAACAAACACATGCATATTTCAAGGACAGGGACTCTAACTTGGCAAACGGCGACTGGTGAACTCTCCATCCTTGGAGGTGTTCAAGACCCAGGTGGATGAAGCCTTGGCTGGGATGATGTAGCTGGGGCTGGTCCTGCTTGGAGCAGGGAGTTGGACTAGGTGTGACCTCCCGTGGTCCCTTCCAGCCTGAATTTTCTGATTCTAATGACTTTGTAAAAGATGCGAGGGTCGTGGTGGTTAATCAACTGAACGTGACCTCCCAGTGTGATTCTGTGGCCAAAAGGGATAATACAATTTTGAGATGTATAAATAGGAGACTATTGAGACGGGGCAGAGAAGGCTGCAGTACGTCTGCATCCAACAGGCGCGGGACTGGAATACTACGTCCAGTTTGGGGTTCACAATTAAAGGAGGATGCTGAAATTGGAAAGGATGCAAATAAGGAGCTTGGAGCAAAACCAGTTCCTCTGGGGTTTTTTGTCTGAATCATGAATTTACTACTCTGAAAATGCAGCCTAAAGGTTTCTAAATGCTGAGAGGGCAGAAAGATTTATACAAATGGAGCATTAAAAATCAATGGTTAAAATCTATTTAGGAAGGATCGAGTAGGCAAAAGTGGAGGACATTATTGCTATGTAAAAAGAAGTAAGAAATGGAAAAAAGAAGGGAAGATCATGGGAATTAAATTGATAAAAACCCAAGAGGATGCATGGAGAAATCTATGGCGCACAGCTAAGGGCACATTTGGGTGTATTAGAAACAAAGGGAATCCTCCCCCATAGGGTTTGGTGCATTATCAGATGGAAATGGTAGAGCTCTCAATAGTAATGCAGAAGAAAGAAGTGTTCAATGACTATTCTGCTCTGTAAGAAGCAAAAAGCCGAATGATATATTTTATCACAAGATGATGACGAAACACTTTCCATTCCAAGAGTAGCTGGAGAGCGCTAAACAGCAGCGGCTGTATTGTTAAATGAGTAGCTTGAGACGCCGTGCCTCCAGGAGTTTTGGAAGGGCTAGCCCGGGAGCTCTCCGCACCATTAATGCTGATTTTCAATTAGTCTTGGGACATTGGGGAATTTTCCAAGGAGTGGAAGAAAGCTAATATCGTGCTTATAAAAAGGTAAATGAGCTGTACCTGACCATGCTTCTGCATGTACTGGGAGACAAGTGCTCAGAACAATTTAATTTGCACAGTACCACCAGCTGGTCTCAACATATCACTGCACGCCATACATCATCACCTCAGGCAAACAGCAGTGCAAAACTCACATAAAAGAAGAAAACTGTGTCTATACGCTATAAAATGATTACTTTAGCCTCTGCTGTTAAAAGGATTTGGACATTTTTGGCTCATCCCCCCTGGTTAAGTACATATGCATTCGAAAGAGGAGTTCGCTCCTAAGCCGCCCCTCTAGCAGAGCTGCTAAGGAGCAACATCTGGCCAAGTGAACATAAGGTGGGAGACGGATCAGGAGCAGCAACGCGCTCCCGCTCTCTGGCTGCCAGCGCGGCTCCTGCGGGTATGGACAGGTGTTCGGTTCAAATGCTAAGAATTTCCAGGACATTTTCAAGGCCACAAAAATGCAACGAGAAATGTTCGTACAGCCGTTCAAGGGCCTACTTAGCTGGTGTGCTGCAGAGCCCGGCGAGCGCACGTCCTGCCAGCCCTCCACAGCTGGGGCGGCTGGTGTGCAGGGATCCCAGCACGGTTTGCAGCGGCCCCTATCCCTGGAGCGTCTCGAGGACAGAGGGAAGCGCGGACTGCACAGCACCATGCAAAGCACGCGCGCGCCTGCCCGCCCTTGGCCGGCGCGAAGAGCTCTTGTTCTGTGCCCACCCTCGACCTGGATGCTCCTGAGCTGATAGGAACAGGTATGCTGCTCATGGCAGGGGGGGTTAGGAGGGGGGCTCCTGCCATGGCTGTTGGCCACGAAGAATTTCATCCAGATCACAACAGGAAGACATCGCTGAGCAGCAAGTCCACCTGGTAACCTGTGACCCTGGCTCTGCCGCTCTGGGGCAGTGCGGTCCGGCGCGGCTCCCCAGATCCCTGAAGGACCACGTCCTTCCCTCTGGCGCTAGCAATCACTGTGCTGCCGACACGTTGCTGTTGAAAACAGCTAACATTTCATTGCAAAATGGCCATGTTTTTCCCCCCGTGGCAAGCCACCGATATGGCTGTACGCTCATTTTTTACAGTACTGTAAGGGAATGTTTCTTATTACACATGTAACAGCTGTCCATGGCTTTAGAAAACCACCTTTGTTCTTGTTTTTGAGTCTTATACCATGTAGAGCTCAGCTGGATCCGATACTCAGGCAGCGTAACTCTGATTTGCCCCCAGCCGCAGGACGACTCAGTCAGCGTTTGAAAGTTTTAAACGATTGCACCAAAAACTGCAGGTCTCCTCATCCCACGTAACAAGGGAGGACTTGTATCTACACCAGTGCTTTTCCACCTGTGGCCCGTGGACCACCACGTCTAAGGTGTCCACGAAAGTTGACTGTGATCAAAAGTACGTGAATGCCCACGCTTACAATTCACAGGGGTCCGCCTCCATCTGAAATTTCCAAAGGGTCTGCACCGCCGTGCAAAATGTTTTAGGGGTCTGCAAACGAAAAAAGGTTGAAAACCACTGATCTACACGGATCGGGGAACCGTAGCCGACAGCCTGTAAACGGCTTCCTGATGTGTTTCGGGAGCAACCCCGCTCGTGGTGACGTACGAGTCCGAACACAACCTGACGGTCTCTCCCCCAGACGCAGAATTAACAAGGAAAAAAGTCATCAACACGTATTGTTATTACATACGTCAGCCTGGGGATCAGTTTGAAGTAAAGAAGCGTCCTTTTTCGTACACAGTCACCTCTCGGAGTAGAGCCACATTGGTTTTCAAATATGGTTTCCACGCAAGTGTAGACGCAGCCCGGGGCAACTAAAGACACAAACCGCTTCCCACTTCATTTCTGTTCTGTTCAGGTTCTTGTTCCTCTCACCTGGGAAGCGGGGAGAGCAGCTCCTCGGGTTCAGTCCCCACCACGGATGTCACCGTTAAGATCCGCCACACATTGACCTCTATCCTCCAGCAAGAACTGGGAAATCGGTAGCTCATATTTCTCACGTAAAATAGAAAACAGGCCATCTATTTATTGCCAAGGAGAAAGAGGGCAAACATGCTTCTTCGCAGCTCACCTTGAAAATTAAATTCAAGCCAAACGCATGCTCTGACACATCGTGCCACAGTTTTACGGCAAGGTGGGAAACTTCATTTTCAGGAAGACGCAGCGATGTGAACTTGTAATATTATTCATCATCAGTGCTGACTCCTGAGGCCCAGCTTGTATGGCACTGGAAGAGAGACAGATTAAAAGAGCACTGTTTTCAGCGGAGGAAGTCCTAAAACAAACTGTTTCCTTAGCTTTCTTTCCGTCAGGTCCCCATCCAGGAGCTGCTCCTACTCATTTCAGAGGGGCCGAGAAGGGAAAAAGCAGAATCGTGTCGGTTTTTCCCAGTAGTTTTCTAAAATTGAGCCTGACATTATTTTTGGCAGAAGACAGACTATAGCTGAACTCTAGACTCAAATCCTCTCCCCATCCGCAGGTGGAGCACAGTTCAGGAGCGGACGTTGCAGACGGTCTTAACCTGATCGCAGCCATCCCCGAAATGCTGGTCCGAACAGGCAGCCTCCGCCGCTCACAAGAAATACTAGTCTCCGTGGCTGATTCACTAGTCCACTTCCCTGCGGCGTGTGCCAACAAGAAGGTTAATTAGCACCGAGTCTCTTTTATGACATACGTCCCGTTGTTGCAACGACCTTCACAAAGCAGCGCCTTTGGGTCATTACTGAAATGGCAAAGCCCGAGATGCAAGAGGCTTCACAGCCTGTTTCCAGTTCCTTGAGCTAACCAGACTTCCCGTTTTAAATGTTTTTCTGAGGAATTATACGGTATTAAAATAATGGATGTGACTATGCTCCCGGAAGAGAGAGGGCCTGCTGTACAATGCCACGGACAAGCTTTAATACGACAGTCAGCAACTCCTCCACGGAGACTGCAACTGTTTGACCCAGTATTTATGAGAAGGAAAGGAAAATTAATTTAAAGAAGCGCTCACACTCCTCGCGGCGGAGCACCGGAAAGTGGGCACAACTAACCCTACGCCGAGCCGCGATCCCCTCCCACCGCACAACCGCCGGCACGTGGAAGTGGGCGACAGCCCTTCGTGTCGGTGCAAATCACGTCGGCTCCGGGACACTTTTAACAGCTTCCCCAGTTGTGACCCAGGTCAGATGAATCTATGATTATTGCTTTGTTCCTTTTCTTGTTACAAACATTTAAAAAAACCCCAAAAACCTGTTAGGGACCTGTTCCTAAACTATTCAGTGTGCGTTGTGGGGCGGGAGGAAGTTGGATGGTTTTTAGTCGGCGCAGATAACGGGCTGAGAAAGACAGTCACGGCTCCCCCACAAGACACGTTTGAGGTAACTTCCCCAGAAGTCCCTATGAGGCTTATATCTATTTTTTAATTATATCTAATTTTCCTAATATTACTAAGTAACAGCCCAAAGCTCTCTGTGTGGGGAAGCAGGCAGAAACAATTAGCAATGAATAATTTAACAATTTAGGTTACCAGTGTATAATCCATCAACCTCAGCCTCTCTGGCAGAAGGAGATATTTTTATCATCTCTGGGCGGTGGATCTCACTCGTGACCACCCCCTGCCACTCACCCCGCTCTTGAATCACCATCTGTCACCGGAATAAATGGGAAAGGGTCTGGATATTTTTGTCCCTCTTCAAAAGTTGTAAAGTTAAAAATAGCTGTTTGACTGAAGTGATTACTAGAAAACCTATTTTAATAACACCACGTTTCTGAGTCACCTAAAGTACAGGTTAGGACACATTGCTTCCGATAAAATAATCAGCAAGAAAGTAAAATGCTAAAAAGTTCGAACAATCTGCAATATAACTGTGTACTATAAACAGGTTGCTCAGGTTTTAGAAAGGATCTGTGCTAACGAGGTAAACGTACTGGGGAAGAATGGCTCGGCTCTACGCCGGCGAGTAACCAACACGCACCCAGCCCAGCGAGCCCCGGTGCACAGCTGCAACGTGCTCGGCTATCAATTAGTTCTGTTATACCATTTATTTGCACACACCAGCACATACGGAGACATTTGGGAACGCTTGCCTGCTGCCTGCAACGATATGCAAGTAGGAATACTAGATAGTATTGTTAGTTAGTCATCGACAGAAACATGATGCATTAACATCTCTCTTCCTAGTAGCGCGGAATACGATATCGCAGTACTTGGCACGATCAAATGTCCCTGACAACTCTGCTCCTTTCTACAAAATACCAGTTGGATGAAAGCTCGATTCCTAGCCACTGTGACTGTGAACCAGGCATGCAGCGAGATGCTACTTCATAAAGACTTTGTTCTTGCGCTTTTAGGAAGGTCTAAGGGGGGAGCCGAGAGGCACGGACCCTTCGGCAAGTTCCCAATTGAAAGACTGCTCAATAAACCAGCCCGTCACCGGCCCGCTGTGACCTGCGACTGCAATCTGTTTGCAGCGGACAGAAACGACGCGACCTGACAGCACGGTCCTGCTCCAGCCTTGCTTATTGGCATCGCTCGCTCCTCTGTAACAGCGCACCACAACCCACACAGAAAAGCGTCGCGTTTTAAAAGCATATTCGGGGAAGTTGACTCTGCCTTGACACCGAGCTCCTGCATCCGGACAGCATGCACGGATCCCATGCACCCTTTTAAGCTAAAGCAGCGAAACAGAAAGGGAAGCAAACACACCAAACCTTTGCGCTCTGTAGCAAATGTCTCTTCCTTTCTCTACTGAATAGGCATCCTAATGCACTACACTGCTGTTGTCTCTAAGGAAACAGAAGTGCCACGTGACCGAGGATCTCCTGTTCACAAGGTGTTTTATTCTACAAAATGTTTGAGGTAAGATAAGGCGCCTGGCAATGAATTGTTTTGCTGTGACACAACTGAAGATTTTTCAAGGCAATTTAAAATATTTGAATACAGTCAAGACCGAAAAGCAGCAGCCAAGCGTGCCCTGTATCCTGCTAGTCAGAAACAGCACCGGGAGGTGCAGAAATAAAGTTTTTAAAGCAGCATAATGATGCTACACAATCAAAGATATGTATTGCACCTCTCACACGCAGGAGGAGTACCTTCAATAGTTATGCTTCAAAATATGTCATTCTTTCTGGGAAATACAAGCGTACAATGCAGAACATGATCCTTTCCATATTGATATGCAGACGGAGCTGACTTTTGGAGAGAGAGTCATTTCACCCAGTTTCTCCTTCAGGGCTCCCCTTTCATTAACGGCTGCCTACATGATTTCTAATGCGTTACTTGAACTACAAAGGCGCTGACAACGAGCCGTGCAGCGCTCCAGACGTCCAGTGACTGAGGCTCGGACATTTGGTCTTTGTTGTCCTCGGCGGGTCACGCAGCGCCGCGTTTCACGGGGAATCGCGCTGCTGCAGCAGAGCACGTAACTCCGAATATTTCTGGAACTGAGAGATGCCGTCCCACTGACTGCGTGCAAACAGTTGAATGAGATGCACTGACTAATCCTCCGAGCCACCAGGCAGCTGGTTTTTATGTCTAACAAAACTGGGATTCAGAGGCGCGAGAAGAATGAGAGAGGCGGGAAGCTGCGAGGAGTGGGAAAACCATCAAAGGGAACGACTAGGGATGCAATCGGAGGGAAGCATTAAGCCGTGCTGCAAATGGAGCAGCACTAGAAGAGTTAAACGGGTGTATAAGAAAGGCTATGTAAATTCCTGTGTATTTTTAATGATTTCCATGGGAGGGCTGACGTTTGATTTGCAGAGGGCGAGATCAGAGGAGCCCAGTGCATCGCAGCCCAACCCGACCGCCTGCACACCAGTGACCGCTGGATTTCACCGAGTTCCCACGGTTGGGGGTGCAGGCTGTAGCCGCGCTGGGCTACGGACACAGGCAGACCAGGGTCTTTCGGTCTAATAAAAGATACCGGATCTACCCAAAGAACCGTGTCTACCTAGTTACCACTGTATTAAAACAAAGTTGTGCTGAGAGAAAGCCTGACTTCCAGAAATGAATGTGGGCTTGACCTGAAGACACCCTGAGATAAACAGTCACCGCTTCACCGGGTCGGTTGTTCCAGCGATTACTCACACTTGTGGTTAAAAATGCGTGCCTTATTTCTATTGCAAATTTGTCTGGTTTTGGCTTTCAGCCATCAGTCCTTGGTATATCTTTCACTACTAGACTAGAGAGCCACCCAGCTAATAATCATTTATTGACTCAACCTACTCATTCGTTTCAGCCACAAACAATGAAAAAAACTAAACGGAAAACAAGATCAATAGGTATAGGCTTGAGATGTGGCTCACGTTAAAATCTGAACTTTTACTGCTGGTGTTTTTGGTTGGTTGGTTTGTTTTTTGATACTACAGCTACTTTTTTGGAGTACGAGGAGAGTCGATGTCTATCGCTCCCTTTTCCGACTGACCTGGAACGACGTCACTATTTCTAGACCTTGCTGACACGCAAGGATGTGACGGCGTTATACAGTGTTCAAGTTAGTATTCAACTCTCACTTTATATAACCTATTTTTTAGGCCCCTTGTGTTAGTCCACCATCTGCCCCAAACTATATTTGTGAGAAGAGAAAAGGACTGAAGCAGCGATTCCCAACCAAGGTGCTGGGGCCCCCAGGCGCGCCGCGGGATCCTACGAAGGGCGCCCCAAGATGCACTCGGTTTTGAGACGGACGGGGTGGCGCTCACGTCCCAGCAGCCGCGGAGGGGGCCTCAAGTCTCCGACGGGTGAGAAGCACTGGACGAAAGCAATCATTACCAGATCAGAAAAAACACATCAAGGAAGCTATGGAAATGTAATACCTGTACACGTATACAGATATAACGTCGCGAACATCTAAAGTAACGGTGTCTTCATGGAGACGCCTCTGTGTCTAGTATCCAACCGTTGTAAGTCAAGAAGGGACTTATCCAAACAGCATCAATAAGAATATATGCACATTAGAGAACGATACCTACATATTAATATCAACTGATTTCTCTTCAATGAAAAGGATGGATTTCTTTTTAGCTCTGGAGCAGTACACCATGCTGCTGCTGATAAACCAGCTCTGTGGCAACTGATAACCTAACATCAGCTCCTAAAAGGAAGATGTCTGAAATGATCCAGATCCCTGGAAGCCTTCAGCAGTCTTTAGGTGCTGTCAGATTTGGATGTTTCCTACTAATGTAACATATAATAAAGTTATTTTAAGCACGTAAGCACACAGAAATCCATTCCATGACTTAGGGCAAGTTAAAGCTGGCCTAAAACGCACCTTATTGCATTTGCTGAGAAACACACTCAGCATGTCATTACAATGGAGCTCATAGTCTAAATATTTGAAGGATGCAAAGATTTTTTTTGGCACCTACTACAAAGCATTGCCAGTTAGAAACAATGCATCAGAAATTCACAACATCTGGTGTGTTAGATTTGTCACGAGCTAAACAGAAATGTTATGAGGCCAAAATTAATTTATGAATAAACAAAACCAAAATATATTGGTTTCGACTCTGGCTAAGTGGTACAACAGTTCTTCATCACTGTACTAGTCAGAGTAACTGAAGATGAAGAATGATTTTACCTTTTTACCAGTCTACCTTCGCGACAGCAGAGGAATCAAAACCAGCGTTTGATTTCTCTGGTATCGAAACAGAGGGGATGACAACTTACCTTTCTACTAAGTGGAATCACTCGCATGAATTAAACAAATACATCGTTATGCATTGCACGGTGTCCGACGTTATCCCTGAGTCTCAACATGCTCCCCTGGGACACGGCACTCGCATTCGTTTCCACAACCCAACAGGTGAGGAGGGAGGACTAGAAAGATGTCACTCACATGTCTTGGTGTTCCTCCAACAACCGTCACCATCGAGTCTTCGGTTATTATTGCTTGGATCTCTTTTAAACTTA
Source organism: Alligator sinensis (assembly GCF_000455745.1). Taxonomy (NCBI): domain Eukaryota; kingdom Metazoa; phylum Chordata; order Crocodylia; family Alligatoridae; genus Alligator; species Alligator sinensis. The sequence continues at coordinate 678,571 of NW_005842568.1, read as the reverse complement.
GCCTTCTTGAGAAATTATAATCCATTCCATGACTTAATCCTTTCTTTCTTGTAGCTCTTCATTTTCCCCCCACTACAGGGAAGAGATCTTGTATGAGGGGAACATCCTGCCCTGGTTTACATGCCCTCAGGTGCCACTGCAACTGCCTCAGGTCCTTCTCCTAACTGCAGGGTCCTGATGCTAGATACAGCTGTCAAGAGGAGGGGAAACAAGTAAATTCACTCCTGTAAGGGTCTCTGCATTCCCACTTGCAGTAGACAGGAAAGCAGTGCTGTGCCGGGGCCTGGTAAGTGAGAACTTCTCAGTTCACTCTGGAGCACTACTTTGCCAAAATGACCATTACACAAAGGTGACAGTAGGCATCGAACCCCAAGATCACGGCATGTGACTGTACACTGGACCAGGCTCCCCAGAGAGGTGGTGTTGTCTCCATCACTGGAGGTTTTTAAGGCTTGAATCGACAAAGCCTTGGCTGGGATGACGTAGCTGGGGCTGGTCCTGCCTGGGGCAGGGGGCTGGACTAGATGTGACCTCCTGAGCTCCACAGTCCCCTCCAGGCCTAATTTTCTACAAGTCTATATTTCTATGCTCTTCTGCAGTACAACCCCATTTTCTTGTGTCCTGCCCTCTGTAGCAAGGGAAAAGGTTCCCCTTCTCCCTGATGGCAACCCTCCAATATTAATCCTTTTTTCTCCAGACTAAACATGCCAAAATTGCAGAGGCATAACGGGGCAGTTTGGTGGCTCTGGGTCTTGTTGCTGACCATGCGGCCAGCTGGCAGCAGCTGCGACTGTTACCCCCCCGTACACACACACACACACAAGCCAGCAATCGCGGCTGTTGACCCAGTCGCTGCCTTAGTCATGCTAGTGCTCAATTGTCTCAACCTTTCCTGGTTTGGTTTGGATGCCAAACCCTGTATCAGCCTCATCGTTTGCCTGCGGATCACCTTCAGTTTCTTTATTTCCCTTGTATAATACGGTGCCCAGAATGGGCCGCAGCGCTCCAGGTGCAGCCCCTAACCAGCGCCGAGCTGAGTGGAGCTATAATGTCTTTCACACGATGCTTCTGTTAATGCAGCATCAAACTGTACTTGCCGGTTTTGCAGCAGCATTACAGCGCCGCTTCAGGTTTAATCCATGATGCATTACAGCCCCCATCCGGGAAGGTACTCTGCTGCTAGGTGCTTCAGTGACAGGCCCCAGTACAGCACCCCGCAGTTGGGCTGTGTACCCCAAGATGAATACATATACAGTCACACCATTATATTAATGTCTGCCAGGGGCCTACGTTGTCAAGACAAGGCATTAAGAACAAACAACATACCACAGGTAGTCAGCCAAAAAAAAAATAGATAAAGGATTCCCAAAGGGTGGAAAATGCAAGAAACCAACCGGGCTCAGAAGCTGGAATAGGTGGAACGGAAGGGACGTGAGCCTAAGTGAGTTCTCGCTAATCAGTGCCACGATTTATAATCAGAATCATATTAGCAGTAACATTAAGGACTCCCTAATGAAGCAGGAAACATTAGGGACGCTGGAACATTTATTAAAGGAGCAGAACAGGTCTGAGTTCTGCTGGATGATGGTCTGCTCTGATCAAAGAAGGGCTAATATATATTTTATGTGGTAAGAATTTTAACTCACTAAAGCAGGATTCCTGGATGACCGTCTTGGAACAAGAGAGAATTAGATATAATTTGCTGTGTCTGACACAGCGAAGATGCGAATTAATGGATATAAATCAGAAGTTTCATTCGTTCTGGGGGGTATCAGTCAAATACGTCTTCTGTCTCCTCTGGGCTTTTTCGGATCGGCCTTGGAACAGTTTATGCAACCACGGTGCTGAAGAAATAAAAACGGCGGATACTTGACACACGGCTGCACTATATGCTAACGATGTTATTTTGCATTTTGAGGACTCCCACAATTCCCTTAAGACAGTAACTAATTAGTTTAGCAGCCTTTAGTTTGTGGGGTGCAGGACAGCAGTAACCAAATGAGCACTCTGCCTAAATCTTCCTGTTGCAGACGCTTCGCTGACGCTGTTAGACACGCTTCAGAAAAACACAAACTCAGAATAAGTATTAATTCCATTTATAGGGGGTCCAGAGCACTGAATCTTGCCAGATAAGAGCTGTGATGGATTGTTTTCAACTTAACCCAGAGAAGCACCGGGGCCTTCTGAAGCAGCAAAGAAATTTAGAGCTAAATATTAATAAATGACCCAGTATTCCCTCGGAAAGGGTATGAAAACCCATTAAGAGCCACACCACTGGCATGAAAGAAAACCCTCACGCACATTGAAACGTTTATCCTCTCTCCATTAAATTGCTGGAATCAGTGTTCACCCAACAGAACAAGCTGGAAATATGTATGGATGATTTATTTAACGATTACATAGAACATGGGCGCATCTACACGTGCGCTTTAATGTGCACTAGCCTGTTTTACTGCACATTAAAGTGCTGCATGAAAAAGCCATGCTATTATGCTAACGCGCAGTAAAAGAGTCTACTGCACATTAAGCGTCACCTAAAATGCGTGCACTTGCACTACTGCGCATTTGGCAGCCTCACGGCATTAATTAAGTACTCGAGCCTGGAGGCTGTGCTGACGTGCTGTCATTACAGTGCATTGGAGAGGGCTCGATCAGTTGAGTCTCCTGGAGCGTGGTAATTACTGCGCTCCAGCCAGCCTCCGCATCCTGTGCATCAGGGGTGCTTTAACTAAAGCTCATTCAACAAGCTCAGACAGCCACTCTAATTAAAAGTGCCCCCCCCTTCCCCTCCTCACCCCCCACACCTCACACTGGAGGTACTAAATTTAACGTGCATTAGGAAAAGTGCATTAATGCACATGTAGACATGCCCTATGTCAATTAAATAAAGCCACCAGCATGGACATACCTTAATAAGTATTAAATCATTCCTAAAGAAAATGACGAATATAAAAAACTGTCAAACGTATACCGCCTCTTTGGAAAAAAATAATAAAAATACTATGCATGTCATACTACAGCCAACACTTAAACCAAAAAGCAATACATAACAACCAAAAAGGATATATGCGTCAGTTACATAAGGTCATAAATTCATAATGGAAAAGATATTGCTATGAATAACGTACGTTTGATTTCATTTTTCATTATTAGTTTGCTTTAAGTCACTTACAGATACAAGTATTATAAAATAAAGGTCAAAACAGTCATAATAGTCAGAGGTAACCGCAACAGTAGTGGAATGAGTATGGGCGCTAACTATCACAGATTCAGAGATCGTCAGGGGCTGGAAGGCCCCTTTGAAGATCATCGGGTCCAGGCCCCTGCACCAGGCAGGAAAGACACCTGGGGTCAGGTCGAGTCTCCTCTACGAAACTAAGAGTCTCCTTCCAGGAAACTAACCATCATCTTCTAAGAAACTAAGTACAGAAAAGATAATTATGCTGATCTCGGGGAAGTGCTGCAATTGTGTGAAAAAAAGCAGAGATAAAAATCAACAGGCCATCAAGAACTCACAACTGGATACAAGCACAGTACCAGTGCCAGTAATTAAGACACATTTTTCAGGCTTTCATATCTCTATCTGCAGATGTAAACCACAAAGTAAAGTGCATCTATTCACCCGGATAAATATGTTACATTTGACTAAATCAAGATAGTTCTGCATATATACAAGCATGTTACGGTAAGCGAAAGCTGTTCACAACACTAACATTTCTGGAAGTCAATATTAAGTGCAGTAGGAGCCACTTAATCGCAATGGATAAAGAGACTCTTGTGCTGAGACACTGCATATATGCAAACACTGAACAGGATATTCCTTTAACACTTGTCATGTTTTTACAAATATAGCTTAGATTGCAAACTGTTCGAGGGAAGGATTGCCATTAAAATGGCACATGCAATTTTCTATATAGTCTTACCCTGTTCAGACTTTTGCACATTATATTGTGCCAGCAAACGAAAAATAGGATAAACTGCAAAGTGAGTTAAGAAGAGGGAGAGCATGACAAACTAACCTATGCTTTAAAAAAATAAAAACCAAAAAACAAGAAGAGAGAACTGCTTTTCTAGACAAGCCACAGTAGAGTCTAACATATCTGGACTTAGATCAAGCATTTGATATGCCGCCACACAGGAAATTATTAGGTAAACTGGAGATAGTAGGGATCAATCGGCAACTTGGGAGGAAGCGATCATGATATGACACGATTACAGATCCTGAGACAGGAAACAGCAAAATTAGGATGCTAGACTTCAAAAAGGAGAGTCCACCTGGTTCATTGAGTTAATAGGCATGGTGCCGTGGGAAGAAAGACCGAAGGATAAAGGCGCCCAGGAGGGCTGGGAGCTTCTAAAGGGCGCAGGATTGGAAACCCAACAAGAAACTGTCCTGACACAACAGAAGCAGAAGAAAAATGGCAAGAGACCAATGCGGCTGCACAAAGAGCTTCTAAAATACCTGAAATGCAAAAGGAAAGCACACAGGCAATGCAAGAGCGGGCAGGTCACCAAGAAAACAGACCCAGAACCTGCAGGGACAAAACCAGGACGGGGAAGATGAAGACCGCGCTGCACCTGGCCAGGGAGGTTAAGGACAATAAGGGTACGATCTATATGTCCGTTGGCCAGAAAAGAAGGACGGAGGCAGCTGCAGGTCCTGTGAACAAGTCGGGGGAACACCTAACTGAAGATGCAAAGAAGGCAGAGCTGCTCAACAGCTGCTTTGCCTCGGTCTTCACAAAAACATTAAGCTGCAGCAGACAATTAATAGGGATTATCTGGGTAAGGAAGTGGCAAGCTGAGGAAGGAGATAACACAAGAGACCGTCCTAGAGCTTTTGATGGGCCTGAATGAATTCAAAGCAGCTGAACTTGATGAACTTCATCCCGGGGTACTGAAGGAACGGGCAGAGGAGATCTCAAGGCCCTTGGCAATGATCTTCATGAAGGTGTGGGAGACGGGCCAGGTACCAGAGGACTGGACAAGGACAGTGCCCCTCTTCAAACAAACAGGCAAGGAGGACCCAGAGAACTACAGACTAGTTAGTAGTTAGCTTCAGCTCAGTAACTGGAACATTTTTAAAGCAGATCCTAAGGAAGGCCATTTGCAACCATCCGGAGGAAGCAAGATTAATCATAAGCAGCCAGCATGGATTAATGACAAACAAATCACATCAGACAAACCTGATCAGCTTCTTTGACAAAGTACCTACTCGGGTGGATGAGGGGAAAGCTGCGGAGATCGTGTATCTGGACTTCAGCGAGGCTTCTGACACGATCCCACGTGACCGTCTCGTAAACAGACTGGAGAAGCGCGGGCTGGACAAAATGACTGTAAGGCGGACAGACAAGTGGCTCAATCTGCCGCAAGCAAAGGGGATTGTTAATGGGCCCATGCCAGGATGGCAGGAGGTTTGGCGTGGAGTCCCGCGGGGTCCGTCCTGGGCCCGGTGCTGTGCAGCGTGTTTGCTGACAGTTTGGATGCCGACACGGACGACTTGTGAAGCGTGTCTGCAGACAACAAAACTGGGAAGGAGCACAAACACAAGCACAATTTAGAAGGATCTCGACAGGTTGGAAAGATGGGCTGGAGCAACAGGATGAAGTTCAACGCAGACAATGCAAGGTGCTGCAGCTCGGGAGAAATAATCAAAAGCACAAATGCCAAATGGGGGACACCTGGCTGGGTGGCAGCTCCGTGGAAAAGGACCGGGGAGTCTCGGCAAATCACGGACTCAATACAAGTCCTCAGTGAGATGCAGGCACACAAAAGTCGAATGCGGTTTTGGGCGGCATCAACAGAAGCATTAGCTGCAAGACATGGGAGGTGATTGCGCCTCTCTACGTGGCACTGATCAGGCCTCATCTGGATACTGTGTGCAGTTCTGCACATGGGGAGGTCAGAGAGGGTCCAGAGGGAGCCACAAAGGTTTTCAAGGGCTTGGAAAGCAAGCCTACGAGGAGAGGCTGAAGGAGCTGGCATGTTCAGCTTGCGGGAAAGGCACTTGAGAGGGGCCATGACAGCAGCCTGCAAATACCTGACGGGCTGCCGGAAGTGAAGAGGGAAAGCCCCTGTTCTCTTGCTGCAGAGGACGACACAGACCAGTGGCTTGAAGTTGCTGCAAAGTAAGTTTAGCTCGGATACCTGGAAACGCCTCGCTGGCAGAGCAGGGAGGCAGTGCAATAGCTGGCAGGGAAGGTGCGGACTCCCCGTCGCTGGAGGTGTCAAGAAGAGGTTGGAAGCCACTGCTCCGGGACGGTCTCGGCATAGCGATGCCTGTTCTACTATGGGGATGTCCCAGGCTTCGGGGCTTTGCTGGTCGCCCCCACCCTTTCTGCTACGTGTCGGGGGGGTTAAGCCTTGCTCAGAGGCGCTGGCTGGGTGCTGGCTACGACCAAGGCTGCAGACTGCGGGTGGGGGATGCCCGTGCTCCTGCTGGGACCAAAGCCGGAGGGTCTTGACCCTCCACGGACCATCTCCAGCCGTTCTGTTCAATAGCCATTAATAGATTCATCACCCATGAATTTATCTAGTCCCCTGTTGAGCCTGGCTGTGCCCCGTGTCCAGCACCGCCTGCGGCAATGAATTCCACAAGTGAACTACGTACCGCGTAAAAAAGTACTTTTGCTCTGGTTAGTTTTAAACGTGTCCCCTACTCACTGCAGGGGGTGCCCCTAGTTCTTGTATTCTGGGACTTGCTGAACAACAGGTCCCTATTCACTTGGTCCACACCCTCCACGATTTTATAGGCCTCCATCAGATCCCCTATCAGCTTTCTCCTTTCCAAACTGAAGAGCCTGAAGTTTTTTCATCTTTCCTGGTATGGCAACTGCTACAGGCCTTTTCTCCACCTTTTCTAATTCTACTACATGGTTTTTGAGATGTGGGACCAGAACCGCACGCGGTATTCACGATGCGGGTGCACCACGGATTTGCAGAATGGCACGATGATGCTCTCCATTTTGTTTTTAATTCCACTCTTCGAGACCTTGTGCTTGTTGACACTGAGGTTCACCTGCATGTATTTGCACACTCACTTAGCTTGTCCTCTCCCTCAGCTTGGGATGCGACTACCCAGCAAAATTTGGTAGCATCTGCAAGCGTAGAGGTTTCACCGTGCACCCCCATTTCCAGGTCATTGATGAACATTTGGAACAAGAATGAGACCAGCACAAGTCCCTGCAGGACCCCACACCTGACTTCCCAACATCCTGAAAAGTGACCGCTGAGCCTTTGTGTCCCAGTCCACAGAAGAACCTTCCCCCCAATCCTGCACGACACCGGGGTTTTTTACAAGCCTTTCACGAGAGGCTTTGTCAAAAGCTTTTTGAATGTCCAAATATATTACGTCAACTGCATCTCTTTGTCTGCGTGCTTGCTAACAACCTGAGAGAGCTCCAGCAGATTGGAGAGGCAGAATTTCCCTTTAGAAAACCCACGCTGACTCTCCCCAGCAGGTCATATCTGCCCACGTGACGGCTGATTTATGCTCCTTGTAGATACGACTGTCAGGGCCGAAGGCGAGACGCACTGGTCTGTAGTCCCCAGGATCACCTCTGGGGCCCTTGTTGAAGATGGGAGTTATGTTGGCAACCCACCAGTCCTCCGGCACGCAGGATTAGGTCCAGGCTTGCTTCATAGCATCAACCTGAACTGTGTGCTCTTCTGCACCCGTCGGCTTTCCCCTGCTTTTTAGTACTAACACTGCTCTACAGCCTTTTGAGTCTTTGGTGCCACCAGTCTGGCTCTGTACTGGCTCGGGTGGAGCCCGTCTCCGCTGTACAGATTGCTCTCGTCTCTCCGGTCCTGCACGTGGAACGGAAAGCATTTCAGAGCACGCTACTGTGAAGGTCCTGAACTTTATCCTCCTGCCTATCAGCCTAAACATAACTTTCAGGACCTCTTTCCTACTCTTCCCTATGTTGCTGGTACCCCCAAGCATCACAACCGCTGGCTCCTCGCCAACGCCTACTAGCACCCCGTCTGCACATCTTGTGAGCTCTGCTAACTTTGCACCTGGCAAGTACGTCACCATGCGGTCCTCCTAGACACCACAAACCCAGTTACGTGCGTGCGTAATGACCAGATCCCCCACTACAACCACCTGCTTCCTTCTATCCTGTGGGCTCCCCTCCCTTGGAAGAGTACCCTTGGTGCAAGAGGACACAACCTGGAAGATGGGCTCCATCTAAGGGATACTTTCCCTTCTTCCCAACTTGATGCCTTCTATGCCTGAGGCTCTCATCCTCTTCAGCCACATCAGGTTGAGTTCAACGGAGGTGAGGCTACTCTACAATGTCCCTCAAAGCCTCATCTATGAATCTCTTTGACTCCTTTAGCTGCTTCAGTTCCACTACCCCAGCCTCAAAAGAATATAGTTAATAAAACAGCGACTCCTTAAACAACATCTCACCCTAGTTTTGTTGGGTAAATGCCTGGCCAAATAGAAAGGTCTTGCAGTGCTTCCAAAAGATGACCAGGCTCAGGCTCTTGCAAGCCTCAAGAGGGTGGGAGATCCAGAGCTGAGGAGCAAATGTGGAAAATGACCTCCCATGTGTTTTCACCTAGCAGACTTGGTGTATTGGTGGTACCTGCAGACGGTTGCTCTCACTGACCTTGTTGTTTGTATAAGCTCTCAGACTGTGATGGGGCATAAGGGAGAAGGTAGTCTCTTAGGCACGTAGGGCCCAGACCACTTGGGGACTTTAAGATCAAAAACAGCATCTTAAATTGCACTTGGAAAGGTATTGGGAGGCCGTGCAGACGCTGGAGCACTGGTAACTCCCGTCCGCCTGGTGATCCACTCTGAGGGCGGCCGCCACATACTGGCAGCCTCCAGACAGTCATCAAGGGCAGCTCAACATGGAGCATATTGCAGTAGTCTGGCCTTGAGGTTAAGGCAGCATGGATGATGGCCAGGTCAGAGTCTGAAAGAAAGGATCACAGCCTTCCTACCAGATCGAGCTGGTGAAAGGCGCTCCTAGACACAGCCGCCACCTGAAGATCCAGGTGCAGCCTAAGGCAAGGGGAGGCTGAACCCCATCAATAATAGGTATTTCAGTCCCCCTCCCGCCCTTCCCACGCCAAGTGGTCTGCCCACCACCATCACTTTTGTCTGGTCTGGATTCAGTTTTATTTGGTTCACCTGCATCCAGTGGCAGCCAGGCACTGGGAAAGGACTGAGACTGGAGGGCAAGGGTCAGAAGAGGAGAGGTGAAGTGGGGTGTCATCAGCATACTGAATGACCTGGTTTCAGGCGACAGATGCGGACTGGCAAAGTTCGTGGACGACACTAAACTATGGGGGAAGGCGGTCACACTGGAGGACAGGCTGGGGATACAGGCCGACCTGGACATGCTTGCTAGGTGGGCAGACCAAAACCTGACGGTATTCAATGTAGAGAAATGCAAGGTACTCCACCTTGGGAGAAAAAAACAGCATCATACTTACAGGCTCAGCAGTGCTAGCGAGCATACCGAAAGGGACTTGGGGGTCTTGATTGACCACAAGATGAACATGAGCCACCAATGCGTGGCCGGCAGAACAAACCAAACTCTGGCTTGCATCTACTGATGCATCTTGAGCAAGACCTAGGACGTCATCCTCCCGCTGTACTCAGCCTTGGTGAGGCCGCAGCTGGAGAACCGCCTGCAGTTCTGGGCCCCCCATTTCAGGATGTGGATAAGCTTGAGAGAGTGCAGGGGAGAGCCACCCGTATGATCAAAGGCCAAAAGAGCGAGCCTTAGGAGGAGAGGCTGAGGGACTTGGGACTCTTCAGCTTGGAGAAGAGAAGGCTCGGGGGGACTCGGCGGCTGCCCTTAAGTATATAAGGGGGCATCAGGGTGTGGGAGGACGCTTGTTCACCACGTCTCCTCGAGGGACAACTAGGTCCAACAGCCACAAACTTCTAGCAGGCCGATTCAGACTTGATATAATGAAAACCGTATTTACAGTCTGAAAGTCCAAGGTCTGGAACAGACTCCCCCCGAGGTGGTGCAACCACCTACTCTGGACTCCTTCAAAAGGCGTTTGGATGTTTATCTCGCTGGGATCACCCGATCCCTGCAGACGTCCTGCCCCTGGGGCAGGGGGCTGGACTCGATGATCTCACGAGGTCCCTTCCAGCCCGAATGTCTACGAAATCTATGAAGGCGCCTCACTCCACATGTCTGCACAATCTCGCCTAGCAGCCTCACGGACACCTGGAAGAGAAGGGCTAACAAGATGGAGCCCTGGAGTCACGTAAACGCTCTATCAGCACCTCATAGTCGCTGGAAAGCCTGGGAGTCAAACGCACCGCAGGACTTCTCGCGGGCTGGAGGATTTACTTCCGAAGTCAGGCCATCCGTGCACTTCCCCTTTGAATTACTCAGGAATGAATTGTCACAACTAGCTTTTCAAGAGCGGGGAATACTTTGAAGTCCAGGTTTACAGGCCAACAACAACTGCAGGGATCTGCAAGTAGTTAACAGATGTTTTTCCTGGCGGTGTTTCCATCAAGAGATGCTGAATAGATAGTGTGTGGTTAAGCTGCATCTGGCCAGGGGTTAGCGTTAGGCGAGTGCTGGGCAGCACAGAGAGCTGTTGGGACGTAAAAAGTGTCTCTTCATAAGAGAGGGTGGAGATGCGAGAGAAGAACGGGTGCGCTCTGAATACGCCGGCGCCTGCCAGCTCCCTGCCTGCCCCAGCTGCAAGGTAGCTGTCATTTCTCTTGTACTATTATTTCCCTGGTGAAGTGGGATAGAGGGGACGGCTCGCAGCCTCAGAAATACCGTGCCAAGAACCGCTCGGGGCTCCAGAACGCCTGGCACCGTCCGGACAGGTCAGACACATTCACATCACCCAAAATGAATGCACAGACCGTGGAAGAAACAGGGTCAGGGCTTTCAGAGGACTCCAAATGCTCACCAGCCTGCACGCACACGACAGATCTTTTAAAACTGTTCTATAAACTTCCACCAAAAAAATATGATAACAGAAAAACCCCCCCAGCAAGCAAGGATCTGGACTGTGTAATTTGGCCGGAAGCTAAGCACTGGCTGAAGTGGGGATCAAGACACAGAGCTGGGATGCTGGGGTGGCAGCTCGGGATCGGACAGCTGTTAGTAAAACACAGAGCGCCGGTCGGACGGCTGGGCAACAGCAGGGGACTGGTGCAGGGCCAGTAAAACGAGGATGGGATCAGACCGCTGCAGGCCAGATCTGGATGACATGAGGAGGTGAAATGAACTTAGAGAAGACATTTTTAACATAACAGTAAAAAAAAAAAAAAAAGCATGATGTAGAGAATCTCAGATTCCAACATTGATTTTTTTTCTCCATGTCAACTGCAGAAACCGCCTCTCAACTACTGCAACGTTCAAATTAAATAAAGGCACGGCTTACCAGCCCCTCCGCTTCATCTGCGCTTCGGCAATTCTACACCAAAAGGGTTTAACGAATACAGCTTCGTAAGTCCTCTACGTGTTTTCTGCTGAAATGAAATCCCCAAATAGCATCCAGTGCCAAAAATGCTTTCTTCTACCTGTTGCTGGCCAGGAGCCTGGGTTCATGCTCCAGCAGATGTAAGCTTTGACACGATGACTGGTTTCTTGAAACTGAGGTGTTGTCATTTTTAAACATCACTAACAAGACACTGCTGCCAGATCCCACCCCACCACGATCAAGTCTGGAAAGATGTTAACACGCCCACTTCTGTAGCATGCCATCATCTCAGCCCTAACGCGGTGTCAAAACAATGCTCCAGGGACAAGGAGGAACCATCCACTCTTGTCTAACAGGTAAAATAGGATCTGGCCTCTTATCTAATTGCCGGCTAATTGACATGAGGGCGAAACGACATAATCATCCGGCTTGCTTAGAGGAAGGAAGGCTCCACACAGAAGGGGAAGGGGTTGAGAAGCAAATGCAAAGGTTTTATCTACAAATCCTTTGTGGGACCTGAAAACAGGATGTGTTGAACTAACAAAGAGAGACAGCTAGACTTTTAGCTGGAACAGCGAGAGGACTTTTACTTGAAAGAAAGGATATTCTTGTTAAAGTATTGATCGGGGAGTCAAGAGATTGTTCTGTTCTCTCCTTTTCTACAGAGTCCTTGTATGACCTTGAAAAGTCACTTATGCTTGTTGTGCAGAAGTGCTGATACACTGCGCTCTGTTGGAGATGCGGGAAAAGAGACTAATGCTTCAGAGGCTCAGATACTATGGCGCTGCACCCCAAGAGAGCTATTAATAGTACATTTTGCCATGTGATATAGTCCTGGCAGTTTGTAACTGCAAGCTGCTCCTGTAGCTGTTTTCAAAATCTATACAAATAAATTATTTGGCCACTTAAGACATCCGAGTTGTATTTGGAGACACATTTGGGGCGGCTGCTGACAAGCACCAGGAGAGAGAAAAAAAATGAAATAAACTCCCCTCTTTATTGGAAGGAAGCTGCCTTGCTGCGAGGTCTAGGGGCCTAGAAAACACGAGAATCCTGCTGCTCACAAAAGCGTCGCAGGAGCGCTGCCCGCGAGGACACGGGAAGACACAGAGGCCCTGTATTTGATCTCGGCTAGGTCCTTATTAGCGATGCCCACCTTTAACTGCAGGCTTATGAGAAACTGCAACGAGGCATGAAAGCAGACTCGGGCGTTCAGAGAAACTGTTCCAGATACACCGGCTGAGAGCAAAGCGGAAAGGGCAGCGGACGCGTGTGAACTGATACGAAACGTTTATATAAAATGGGTATGACCAGAAAATCCCAGAATTCTCATTATTCTGCTAACCAACGTGTGGCTGCAGCCCAAGAATCGGACGTGGCGATTTCCACCCCCTTTGCTTTGCTGCCCGTCGTGGAGAAAACACGGCTCTGCACCTGAAGGCCCGGTCCCCTTCACTTCCTGCTGCAGAGAGGGGAAGGTCGGGTCAGGCTCCCGGTGTCTCCCAGCTCCCACATTTTAGCCATGGAGAGGCATCGGATGTTGAAGTCATCCAAGGGCATCTCCCCGGAGGCAGTGCTCCCCACGTCAGGGCTGCCCAGTGCAGCAGCTCGAAGAAGAGGCGGAGGGTGCTTTCGACGATGCCTAGCTCCCGGCCTGATGGTCATAACACTTTGCTGGGAGACGCAGGATCAAGGCCTTTCTGGGTGAGGAGAGCCAGAAGCTGGCGCTCCCGCTGCCTGGACAAGTGCCCTCGCCGTGACGTGCTCAGGCGAGAAGGCAGGAGGGTCCTCCGCCTCCACTGGTCTGCAACTCCGAGGAACTGTGTTTCCTCGTGGGAAAATTAGGATCAAAGCATCTCTGTAGGTGGCCCAAAATGCCATTCACATAGTTAACTTAGCCATATAAGTGCTACTCACCTGTCTAAAGGTGAGTTTAGATTTGGACTTGTGACTGGTCATCTTGGATGTGTAACTGCACTCATGCCTTACGGTCTGCGCACACTTCTCGCCCCCTGCTTTCCTTTTCCCAGACTCAGTCCAAGTGCTCATTTAGGCCAAACTGACTCCTTCAACTACTACCGCCACCCCAAACCAACTAGCCTCTCCTCAGCACTGCAGAGCTAGCCTTCAGATTAGTGCAAGCCATAGTAAAACAGAGCAAGTTCAAGAAGCAGGTTTGAACTGGGAAATTATGGCTTCCCAGAAAAGTGCTTGGTCCCAGCTGCAAAAAATGCTCCGATTCGCTTGCCTCTAATAGTAGCAGAAGGGATGCAGGGATTATAAAAACTTTAATGACAATAAAGGTAGTTTTAGCTCTCACTCAGAAGCTGGCAGCTTCAGCAGCACAACATTTTCTGCAAACATCGATGCTGCAGAAGGCTTCATTGCTTCAGTACTGACCATGAATGAAATGCCACTACCTGGACCCTGGAAGCGACTGATGCTCAATACAATGCCTAGTTTAAGATGCAAAGGGGACACTTCAGAAGGGTTATGCTTGTAGTTAAATCTGTTTCCAGCAACCTGATCTGCCCCTTATTCATTGTAAAGGCCATCTCTTAAGCCTTCTGTAATACTTCCACCTGCTGCAGCTACAAATATAGCACAAGTTAGCAATTCAGAGGCACATAATCTTTTAGAATCATGGTTCCTACATAAATGACATTGATAATATGTAAACAATAGCTCTGCTGAAGGGCCTGAAAATGACTTCTCTTCTTTAATCTAAAGGCTTGCAGAGCTGCTCTTATAGCTGGACAATGACTACTCCAGCCAGAATCTTAACAGATATATACATGTTATTTTACATTTTTTGGGAAGCCTAAAAAAAAGAACTCTTATCCTTAATGTTATTTAGAAGCACCCTGCACTGCTCACATACAAGAGACTTTACCTTCAAATAGTTCACGTTGCCTTTGGATAATTTTCTTCCCACTGCTTATTTGAAAATTGCAGAGGAGACATGCTCTTCACAGAACCCTAATATTCCGCAGACTGGCTGCAGAAACCAGAGAAACAGTTAAAAGCAAAAAGGAGTTTTACTGAAACATCAGGAATTTGATTATTTTTTCACATTTTGAGCCATAACCCCAAACGTTATATTTGCAAGTCATTCTTTCTTCCTCTCTCACTGTCCTCCACCAGTGTCTTATGGAAGACGGGTTGAATAACGCAAGGCTTGCAACGGTTCAGTAAAAGGGAGTCTTACTCTGAGGGATCCTGGCAGGTCCAGAATCATCTGTGGTCACAGGATTACGTGGGATGTTTGATTACCTCAATTTCTAAGTCTGCAGGAGACAATGAGTGAAAAGAGTAGCTGGCATGAATAGTGCGGACCAGCCAAACAGTCCCTGAGGCTGTGCCCTGCTCCATAAGGCCGATACAAGTTGCTGCCCATGCAGCCCTCTAACACCCGCACCCAAAACCTTGAATGCATGCCTAGGTGTGCACAGAACTTGTGTAAGCAAATTCAGTCAGGGATGTGGGAGAAAGTGTGCAATGACTAGAGAGCTTCTTCTCCCCTCTCCCCCAAAACAAGCCTGTCTGATTTTGCAGTGTAGAGAAAGAAGGAGTTCAGGTCAGGTACCTGGGCTTGTGTTCAGAGAGCTCTTGTACAACACATCCACAGTTCACTGGATCTGGAGGCTCCTGCCCTTTCTTTATCCACTTTCCTCATGCCCACGTGTATGGGAAGCTACCTGCTGGGTCATGTACATTTGCTCAGTGTTTAAGTTTTCATTTACACAGAGCCTGCTCCAGCTCCTGGACACAGCAACTCATCTCAGCCCAATGGCAAGATGCCCGTCATCCTCAGCATGACTAGCTGGCTGGAGGAACATACCGCACATCCAGTTAGTTGTCATAACCAGATTCAATATTTTAATAAAGCAAATGTGCAATTCTTACTGCAGCTTGTCTTTGAGTTCAGTATTTTCTGCTATGGAGGACTTCTCTGCTGGAAGGACTTCTGAATAGGAATAAAAGCACGCATGGTTGATGCAAGTCTCGCTGTGCCTTCATCTTAATGCAGTGTCCCCACATTAAAAAGGTAACATGCCTTTCTGTTCTCATAGCAGCTACTTACCCCGCAGCTGCATCACTCTGGTCCTCGAGACTCTCGTGAAACTCAACCTCAATTAATACGGGAAAGGACGAGTGTTGGATAGGAGATGGTCGGTATTCCCTGTTGTGCGTACGTTTGGACTTTTCACTTTGCACATTTACTTGCATTGTGCACATACTGACAGGCAATTGCTATGTCTGCAGTGGTTGTGTTAATACTCTCCCACTTTTGCCTTTGCTAATACATTGATTTGGTTGCACAGTAACTTGGGAAGCAAGGATGAGACAGGAAGTAGTATTCAATACTCTCCATAAAAGCACCAAAGTCACTTAAATTCACGTAACGCCTGTATCTAAGAAGCAGTACTAAAGTCAATCAACAGCAAATAAGGTTGATATGAAAGTAACCAATATTACATTCCTCTGTCACAATATGACAGTCCATCCTTTGCCAACCAAGTCACCTGGCAATACGAGGGTGGTAGGTATACCAAAGTATCCCTTGGACTCGGCCCATGATGACAGGGGCACTTTCTAGCTGCCTGTACCAGGCCTGCAAGCCAACAGTGACTTGAGCCCTCTGCCCTGCAGAGGTTGTGCAGGTAGCAGCGTGACACAATCATGCCAACACAACCAACCAGGTTGGCAGCCATCCTGCCAACTGTACCCTCCACCACCAGTCTGCAAATGTAAAGTGCATAATTAACATTTCTTCTGCCAGATCCTTCAAGGGCAGGGTATGGTGTCATAAGCCTTGGCATTAGAGGGTGGACACAGTCCTCTCTAATAATGGTAGATATGGACACACCTTCCATAATGATGACCACATCATGAGATCCATCGTCACTAGATCCATCTTCCACAGCCAAGATGTGCCCCGGTTTCACGGACCAGGATGCACACCCAAGGTACATGGAGCAGGGCTTCCTACGCTCACAATACAATCCCCGAACCATAGCCAGACTCTGACCCCACTTGGGTCTGCGACAACACCAATGCCAAGACAAGGGCAACAGACCCTTCTGATCATCACCCACAGTCCTTATCTTGGACATCTTCAACATATCATTAATGACCTCCAACCTCTCCTGGAAAATGACAACCATCTCTGGGTTGCCCTGGGGAGGGAGAAGCCTGTCCTGTTTCACAGGCAGCCCCACACTCAGCAGACTGCCTAGCTCCTATTCTCACCACGCCATCAGATCTTGCTAGGGACCAAGATGCCAGCTGCGCTCCCTCATCAACACAAGTCACATCACCACCGGACCAAACAAAATGGAGTATAACATCTAGGATTCATTCACCTGCTTCTCTACCGTTGTCATGTACACCAACACGTGCTTACAGAGCCCCTCTGCTGCCTATATTTGACTCCTATATGAAAGAATGAATGGACACCAATTTGATATCAATACCAGACAATTACAAAAGCCCGTGGCAGAGCACTGACTGCCCTGGACACCTAACACTGAGCTCAGAGTAACCGTCTTCCACCTGACTTCCGACTAACTACCTCTCTCTTAGCTGTTCTTAAACAATAGACTTTAAAAAGCAACTTGAACATGAAATTGCAGAACAAGAAATCATCCATAGACTGGACTGAGACCACAACAGAGATTATGGATTCTTATCCCATTACCTGGACTAGCTTTTATAACCATTATGTCCCTCAACGGCTTAATTGCCTTGTTTATCACTACCCTTTTCTCCCCCTTTCCCTATATTTTGTATTTAAATTCCTTTCTATTTATTATCCCTGTTCTCTGCAACTCCACCCATAGCATTCAACAAGTTGGCTGTCACCTGCAAAAGTATATACATGTCTAAAGCAGTTAGTCTCCCTACCCTAGTGCCACCCTACCCTCCCTTCTTCGTGTTCGTTAGCTGAGAAATACGTCCCTGCTTATCCCAACCAGTAAATGCCAGATCTCCTCAGCACCTGGAAATCAGAAGCCTTTCCTATACATCCTAGGTTGGTGTTGAAGAGCCTGCATTTGGGTTAAGGATGCAGCAGTAACCTCTACAGCTGACATATTTACACGAGTCTTCTGATATGCACACCATGGGCATGAGTACCACTGATGGGAAGGAACCCTGCTCTTTGAAAGCGATTATTTCAGGCACATCTGTTAAGTCCGCCACCCATGGATAAGTCACACTCCTAATTTCCTCATAGAACTTCATCGCCATGTCACTGACAATTAATATGACAACCCTAATCCGATTAGCTATGGACCTGCAGCAATCTGTGGTAGTCGGCTAACAGGGAGAAAATGCAACACACTTCGGGATTGGTATGGGCTCCATTAGAACGGGCGGGGGCAAACTTCACTCAGCTCTCGGGATGTGTTTCTTTCTCTTACGGAAATTTTGGAGCTGTTTGTCCTATGTCTCTACGATAATGCATTTCTCCTAGACTTTGCTAGATGCATACATTTGGGGAATTCACAACTATTATAGCATGCAACAAGTCTCTCTGGTCTGCTATGAATTTAGCCCTCTGAATCCAGTGACCCGCAACTGTTCAGAAACTGCTGTACAAGTACCACCCAGAGTCTTGCCCTGCCACGTAAACTCTTCTGCAGCCCCAAGCAGAAGCAGCTCATCTGATGAGTCCATGGCATGGTGTGCAGGAGGACTTAACAGAAGGGAGAAGCATATAGAATGAGAAATACCAAAACCAAAGGGGTTAGCAGGCTCAAATGACTTCTGCAGTCGTCCAGAAAAGATGGATAAGTCTTCACATAGTACGTTACAGATCAATTCTTAGGAGTTGCTCCCGTGGGCGAGGAGCTAAGACCCCTTGGGCGTGTTCCCACGTGCACTCGTGACAAACTAAAAGCTGCCAATGTACCAGCGTGGAGCGATGCATCTAGAGGATGGGCACGTAGGGCTCTGCAGTGCAGGCACGCAGGCCGACGTGGCCTGCTAGCCAGGACGCTGCCATAGACTGCAAGGTGGTTCCTCTGTCTTGACAAAAAAACATACTATTTCTTTTACGATGGATGCGGAGCAGAGGTGCTACCTGAATAGGGAAGACTTCCAATTCTTCATTATTATATAGCTTCATTTACCTACCAGATCAGGTTAGAAACTGAGTTACTGTTTCCTGAAAACTGCCTGTTAAAATAGACTTAACTAAATCCAAAACCCAGAGAATCAGTTAGATAGTTTTAAACAGAACTTGGCTTGTAAAGTACAATTTGCATCACCTGCTTATAAAAAAAAAAAAAAAGAAAAAAAAGATATGACCTTGTGCACTCTTAGCTACCGTCAGGCCAGTAACACGAGGACGACCAGTTTGCCAGAGGGAGTCAAGCTGGAAAACTTCAGGTCTTCACAAAATGGCTCCCAGGCACCTTACAATGAAAATGGATAGACATCGACAGCTCCTCTCTACACATGGAAAAATCATGCAGGGTCTGTGTCAGAAGCTGTGGCAAGAAGGCTCGTCTGCAGGACAGCAACACGTTTGGGAACTACCGGATATTCTGCCACCAGGAAAGAGAGGAATTTTATTGCGTCTGACAATTGAAAAACAAGGTACCGATTTTTTTTTCTCCGAACACTTTTGCAGGAAAGGTTGGAGTGAGATTAACGAGACGACTGGTCAGCTTCATCGCTCCTATTCAAACCCCGCAGGGAGAGGTGAACTGCCAGAAATCCTATCGCCTCCCGCCTTTACTGCCGCCGAAAGCCCTGAGCAGCAGGAGAAGCGGGTGCTGGAGTCTTTCAGTAGACAACCACTGGAAAAGAGGAGAGTAATATGTGGCGTGGGAGACAGCAGTAGTTTGTTGCTCTGGGGGGAGAGAGGCCGACGAGAATGATCCTTCCTCTAAGGCCGCAGAAGTGCAAGAGAAAAGCTGCTGCGTGTGCAGGCTGGCGCGCCGGCTCCCACGCAGCGGGCTCAGCTCCCCGAGCCAGTCCACACGATAGTCCCGAACACAGAAAACGACCCCTGAGCCGAACAGAAGGGAGCCAAGAAAAACCTTTCACCTTTCTCCAAGGGGCAGGAGAGGGCCTTTAGCTCTGGCCAGTCCTAGAAGCAAGCTCCTCTGAATTGCAGTCTGCCTCCTGGCTACAAACTACCGCACGCCGCTTGCTCTCTTCTCTCTCCCGTGGGTTTTAACTGCCAGCTGCTCACCCACCGCCGGGTTCCTACTCCTGGGCTGTCTGCCCCACTTAAAGGGTCAGACCATCCTGCTATAGACACCTTGCCAGAGGACGATACAAAAATGGACCCTAAAAGGGATCAAAGGAGAGAATCTTGTGAAGTCTCCAAGCGTCCCTTCTGCACCAGGTGAGAGAGAGAGCTGGGTTTGTAAGATGATATTATGTCTGGGCCTCGTTTATGAAGTTTCCCCCTTTGCGGTTAATGTGTTTAGATCAGCAGCGAGTAGGTAAATTCTGTGAGCCAGGCCTCACTAGACACGCCCTAGTACCTTGAACTTTCTTGTGTTAAATATCTAAGGGGACAGAACTTCCCGTGGAAAAGCGAAGGTCACCCTGATTTTGGATGAACCACAGATAGCCAAAAGACCCTCTCACTTTACTAAGACTGAGAGCTCCTTGAACAAAGCAAAACGACATGCTGACACATTTTACAGAAGGGTCCCAACAAGTCCCTCGAAATCTTTGATAACGCCAGTGTAACAGGGTTATGACTGCTCAGATAGGCGGGACAGGAGGGGCTTCTTATTTTCATAACCATATAATAAATAGATTCATGAAAACCAAGGAAGGAGGGCAGCATCATTTACCGACGCTAGAGACCCTTGGTTCAAAACATTCATACTTTGCTCCTGTGAAATTTTCATTACCCAGCCAGTAAAGCATTCAACATGCAGAATGTAAGGGGATGAAGATCGCATAGGGAAGCCTGGGTTACCCTTCCAGAGCAGCGATGCTCAGCCTTGCAGCCTTGTGGGCAAGATGAGCGGCATGGGGCTGCTTCATGGGGCCAGGGGCTGGGCTGGGCTGGGCTGGCCCCACGTACCCAGACCAGGCCCTATCTATCTCACCCTGATCAGGCCCTGTGCCACCTCAGCCCAGCCCAGCCCCTCGTGCCCAAGCTAATGCCAGGGCCACACTACCCGGCCCACTGGGCTCCCCACGGGTCTGGAAAGGTGGCAGCAAGGGAACAGCAATGGACACTGCCGCTGCTCCCCTGCTGCCAGTACACATACCTGCGGGGAGCCCAGCAGGCTGGAGGACGTGGGTCCGCTGGCTAGATCTGGCCTGCTTGTTCTAGGGAAGTGCTTTGAAAATACCTGCCAGCTGGTGCAGTCATGCCTATTCCAAAAGCAAAGCCATGTACTATTCAGAAGTATTTTATGGATGAAATAGCATCAACCAGAGGGACGCCTAGAACGCTACCTGGACCAGAAAAATTGCCTCCAGCATCCCTCTAATCTTAGCTACAGAATTGAAGGGGCTTGCAGGAGTCCCCCCCCCAGCACACCACTGAGTAAAGTGTGGTGGAAACCCTTTTCTTTAAATTATAACGCTGTTTTATCATCCTTTCTTTTTAGTCTGTCCATGCAAATAATTTTACCCCTCAATATCTTCCTCTTTTTCTCCATCACTGACTTGGCATCATCCCTACGACTATTTCTACTTGCATTATTCTTCAGACTGATAGTGAGATATGTTAAAAGGCATCTCTTCTTTTCCAGCTGACAGCGAAGAAAATTGGGTTGCAAAACAGTGAGTAATTTGGTCCAAAATAAGCGATCCTGAAATCAACCACACCTGGGAAACAGCTTGCATTACACACACTAGGGGATAGGATGTGGATCCAAGCAGACCTGGACAAGGAGCCATGGCCATAAACTATCAGAGGATGGTTTCAGGTTGGATGTAAGGAAGAACTTCTTTACAGCAAGGGTGACCAGGATCTGGAACAGACTTCCCAAGGACGTGGTGCAGCCCCCAACCTTGGAAGTCTTCAAGAGGAGACAGGACAGACGCCTTGCTGGGAGCGTTTGATCTCAGCCATATTCCTGCCCAGAGCAGGGGGGCTGGACTCTCTCTTTGGAGGTCCCTTCCAGCCCTTCGTTTCTATGATTTGCTAGTGGTAGAGGTGATCCAACTTCAGCAGGTGATGCAGCCAAAAGATTATGAAAAATACAAACACATTTTAGTTTAACTGCAATCAGAAGTTGGTGTACTGATGTCACCCCATGACAGAGCGAGGAAGGAAGATAGTGGTACAGTTTTGTATGTACACGTTGAAAACAAGGGAATTAAAAACCTTTTACAGTTTAAGGAAAGACTCCTTTGTATGTGTTGACATTTCATCACTGCGGTGCTGAAGAAGCTATAAAACCCTTGCTAACATTGGGTCACCACACGGGAGGAGCCCTGCAGTGATTTCTCTACATCTAATGGACTTCAATGGCATCTCTATTGCTAAAGCATCCCTTTGCCTCAAAAAAGTCCTATTGTGACACCATCCCCACAACTGAAATATATTCATTTTTACCCAATTCTGGCTGTGTCTTTACTGCATAAATTAACTCTGTTTATCTAGTTTTATCTTTCCTAGAAAGAGGACACAGACAAATGATCACATTATAATCAGTGAACAGGAGATGGGACTTACCAAGGGGCAGCTGACATGTGGCAACTGGTCATCTGCCCTCTGGATCCCATGGTACATGAAAGCTAAAACCACAGCAACTTAGTTGTAGAGCACTGGTTTTCAACCTGTGGTCCCTTGGGGTCCACAGACTATGTCTAAGAGGTCCACAAAAGATGACTATAAGCAATCAAAAGTATGTGAATAACTGCACTTACAATTCAAAGGGGTTTGCACCTCCATTCAAATTTTTAGGGGGTCCGCAAATGAAAAGATGTTGAAAACCACCGTTCTAGACAGACTGGAAATGACTACTTCTCAAATGGTCTGCAACAGGCCTCCTGCTGATTCATGCTCTTGTCTTGCTCAAGTGAGAGCGGTAACACTGCAAAAGGAATCAGAACTTGTGGTAGAGGTTGTGCGGGCCGGGAGCGACCCGAGCCCTTTTTCGCGCTGCACGCGGGCTGTGGCCAGCAGCCCGGGCACGCCGGGGCGGAGAGGGAAGGCCGTCGAGCTGGAATTAGGCACGGACGCGTAGCGGTAGTTTAAAAGATTATT
Source organism: Alligator sinensis (assembly GCF_000455745.1). Lineage (NCBI taxonomy): Eukaryota > Metazoa > Chordata > Crocodylia > Alligatoridae > Alligator > Alligator sinensis. Next base: position 655,944 of record NW_005842568.1, on the reverse strand, counting down.
TACTTACACCGAGATGGCAGTGGTGCAGGCTGGAAAGCTTGCTTGAGTTGCAGTTACAGACAGACAACACAGACGGTCTCGTGGAGGTTGCTAGGCTCCACGGTGCAGAGCTCCGGATGCTCTGGGTGAACGAGCCACCAAAATAAGAATTGTAAATACGTCTTATAAAAGTCGCGTTCGAAGACGGGAAGAGGTGGGCGGTGGATCAGGCCGCCACGCTCCTCTGGATCTCACACAGGGTTTCTATTACCCTGCCGTGTACCCAGAGTCCCCACGAGATGGATGTGGAGTTCTCTTCGGCTTGGGTGGAAACCGCTCAAGCCTCTTATATGGCTAACAGGCCAATCGTTAGCCGCCACGTGTGAATAATTTAGCACTAGCCAATCATGGGGAACAAATTTGCATACCGGTGGCGGGAACTCTTTTGCACTGTGCATTTCTCTTGCAACATAAGCGATGCACCCTGCAAAAGAAGCTGCAGAAAAGGTGGGAAACGCGTCCCTGCACCGGGGTTTCCTTTTGCTACAGGAAACTCTCCCGTGCAACGCTCTGCAACTTGACGGGGATAATTCTGGTGCCGAAGCACACACACACAATCATGCCTTTTGGGTCATGACAGAGGTGATATTTTCGATTAGCCCAACTAGATGTTAGCAAACAAAAATTCTTTATTTGCAAGCTTTCAGGCACAGGCACCTTTCTTCAGGCATAGGAGAAAAGATTGTAAAAGTTCTCCTAGGAAGAAATGAAAGTTCATATTTCATAAGAGAGTTGACGGTGTGGTAAAATCTCCTGTTTGGAACAGTCCATTTTGTGCACATTACATTTGCACGACAGTGACTGGATTCGTGTGAGCAGCTGCCAGGTTTTGCTACCTCCGGCTACATCTGCTGCCAGGCCAGCTAACTCAGCGAGGGCCAAACGCACTAGGAGCGCGCTGCCTGTGTACTGCATCAGCACAGTGCTCCTGGTGTACAAGCAGCTTATCTCAACAACGCTGTGCTTCAATGCTGACATGTATTACGCCCCTCCACACACACACACACACACGTTCAAATCCTAAAAACAGTTTTGCCAGTATGTTGACCAATATCAAGATCTCTTGCTGATACAGTGAAGGATTACGCACCTCCATTCCCTTACCAACATATGGGTTAATGGTTTTTGTGTATGGATGGGACCAGGGTTAGGGGTGACACGAGTCATGACCCGAGTTAACTCTTCAGAGAAGATAAACGCGTAAAGTTTTCTTCAGATGGGCCCACAAAAAATTAATCTATAAATACTGTAGCGGGCGTGGAGCGTTGTTGTAGCCGCGGTGGTCCAGCAAATGTATGTGAAGCAAGGCTTTTTTCTGATATCTTTTATTGGACTGAATGTCCTGAGCACGGGCAGCGTGTGCCTGAAAGCTTACCTCTCTCCCAACTACACAGTTGATCTAATAAAAGATATCACAAAACCCCATCACTTCTGCAAACATCATTTCATTGTTATGCAACTTGAGAAGATTCCTTTAAAAAGAAATCAAATCTTCTCTGGGTCTGAATGAGTTTCATCCATTTTTTAATTGCCATCGATTCTTCAAGGAATGGACAATTTTCTATTTTGCCTACTGCGTAGCACGTTCTTCACAATTGACAAATTCCTTGGGTCACCTTCTTTACTTCAAGTACTTTGATCCCTGCCTAGCCAATACACATTAATAATAATATTCTGAGTTTTGAGGGTGAAATGGTCGCACTGGGCCACGGATGAACACAAACAGGCGTGTATCAGTATGAATTACAGCACAACCAAGACTGGACAAACACGCAGCAGTGCTGGGGTAGGTGCTGACAGTAGATGGCTGTTGCTGTGCCTTGCTCCTATGTGGCGGGGGAGCACATTAGTCCTTGCCTTTACCAAACAGCTGCGCTAGGATGAATGCAGACAGACTAAACCTAAAAATCCAGCTTACACAGGTACGGTTTATGCTTATTTTTTCAGGGGCAATTTTCACTTGGGTGAAGTTATGCAATTTGGGGGCTTGCCACATCTGTCCACTACTTCTTCAAACTGATGTAAACTGGTCTAAACATGTCATTCTGCCGAGACCCTCAGACTACATAAAACAAACAGTTCGTCTGAAACCGCCTCTTCAGCACATTTCACCTCAACAGCTGTGCTATGAAATACAAGTGGGCAATTGTTTAAAAAAATAATCAAACACGCTGGCTTCTGGTCAGAAAACTCACAGCTTAAAGAAGTGCTTCAATAAGGATTTTATTGATTAACTCTGTAAGAGCTAGAAGTCTGCTGTCTGAGCAGAGCTCAGACTTGAGGAGGGCATGATGTAGGCCGGAAGAATACAAGAAATAATGGAAAAATGGATTTCACAGACATTCGGGCTGGAAGGGACCTTGCAAGATCATCGGGTCCAGCCCCCCGCCCCAGGGGCAGGACGTCAGCTGGGGTCAGATCACCCCAGCAAGTGTGTAGGGTCGGTGCCTGCACCACGTCCGGGGGGGTCTATTCCTGACTCCGGAGACTTGGAGCTACTCATCGACGACTGTCCAGCTTTCACTGCATTTGCCAACAGGCCTCCCCCTTAATAAAGCCTTAAAATGTATTGAATGAAGAACATTGAAACGTTCTACTGCACAAAATGGTTTGTTTAATTTTTCATAGCATTTTAATATGTTATTAACAGGGACTCAGGGTTTCCATTTGCCATGGAAAAATGTGGACATTCTCCTTTAAAGGAGAAAGGGGGACAGGGGGAGCTCTGATTTTCCATGATAAAAAAACCAAAATCAAATGCCAAAATATATAGGTATTTAGAATTTATTCGATTATAGTGATTGAGGCACTGGTAGGCTTTCAAAGTGCTTTAAAATTGTAAATATATCAATAAAACATTGTGTTCAACTGATACCTATATATATAGTAGTGTTTCATTATAATCATGGAAAAATTAGGATTCGGGGTTTTTAAATCAGATAATTTTGGATTTTTAACAGAGAAAACCAGGATCTCTGCTGATTAACAATCTTAATCAACACACAAAAATATCTAAGTGTTTCTTGATTCAAGCGTTCTGGGTTACACTGTAGAATTTCTGGTGCAAACGTAACGAATGCGGATTTGGTCCAAACTTCATAAGTTCTTCACTTTGGAAATGGGAACAAACATGAAAAATATATAGTAAAATGACAGAGAACTACGAACTGAAAAACAGGGGGCAGATGAAGGGTGCACCAACGACGGGAGGCTCTTGCAGACATCCTGGAAGAAGTGTGAAGTCAAGAGCGGGAGAAAGACAACGGAGGTAGCCAGGCAAGAGGCGTGGGCAAAATGAACTGCCCCGGGCAGATGGAGGCAGGGCAAGTCACAGCCATAAAGCAGAGGTTCTCACCTGGGGCTCTGCAACATGGCAGCACCCACTGCTGTTGCTGCAACCTCCCCGTGTGCAGGATGCAACTGCCTCTTGCTCCAGCGCTTCCCCGTCCACCCTGCATGCTGCTCCTGGAGAGAGCCGTGCCCAGGGCAGGTGGACCTGTCCCACACACCTCTACTTCCACGCGGGGAAGGGCTGCAGACAGAGAAGCACTCCTGTCTGCTTTAGGTTTACCAGATAACCCTAATAAAGGCAGGAGAGTGCCCTTGTGCTCAGCATCCTACCTGGGGGGAGAAGGGGGCGAGAGAGGCACAAGCCCCGATCTCTGCATGGCAGAAACAGCCCTTCAGTGGCCAGCTGCGGCAGCAGGGCTATAGCGGCTCACATTGCCCAGCCGTAGGGACTGCCACACAGCCCCTCCTTGCACGGCTGGAAGAGCCAGATGCGGGGCACCTGGGGCAGGTAAGGCAATCCTCCTGCCCTGGAAGAGCAGGTACAGGGGCGTTTTTCCCAGGCGGCGGGATGCAATCCTTAGTTCCAGACCTTCCCAGTCCGGCTCTGCACACCGTGCATGGGGAAGTGTCACCTGGCCGCAGCAGCGATGGCAGCGCTGGGCTCTCAAACGGTGCCGCCAAACTCAAGACACTTGTGGAGGGGTGCCCCTGGATCTAAAAAGGTTGAGAACCACTGTCAGAGGGAAATGTGTGAGCGGAGGTGTAGGCAGGAGTACGGCTCTACCTCAAGGTGAAGACAACGGGCTTCATCTTT
>NW_005842568.1:618467-651769 GCF_000455745.1 Alligator sinensis | reverse complement strand
AGGGAAAGCATATTGAAAAAGGAATTGAATATCCTAAAGCAGCGGGGGGAAAGTGATTTTACTAGTTGAATGATGGATGTTGACTCTTGTAAGAAAGAACTCAGGTGCTGTGAAAAAGAAGAGCGTAAAACAGGCTGAACAAGCAGTTTTCACCAGGAGGGATCTATTCAGAAATGTACGGGGGTCTCCACACCTAACTCATCTCCCTTCATCCTGCCCCACAGTATCACTACCACGGATATCACCATGATCTGCCTCTGGTTCAAGTTAAGAGTTAGGCAAAAATAAGCAGCTTTGTTTAGACCAAGTCTGCTCTGTTCTTTCACCTTTGATAGGAACATAACTGAAGATCACACACAAACTGCCTCCCCCCTCTCCCCTCTCACGTACCAACGCTGCCATCAGGTCTTGCTCCCGATTCCTCCATCACAGCTTTTGAAAAAGTCTAGCCCTTGTTTTCTTGCTTTGTCCTGAAATGAGATTCATTTTTATCATCTCCTACTTGGGTCAGGCACGAGCTTCTTTTGGGTGCTGCAGCTGGTAGTCCGAATGACAAGGGATCGTTCCTGTGATGTATACTGCTGTTTGCTAACTATTTACCTGAAACCATCAATCACGTCGTGGTTAGCTGTATGTTAACTGCACAAACACATTCCTAGGCTGGCAAAGCTTATTACAGCGTCTGGCATTAAATGTCACATTGACATCCAATTATTTGTTTGTTGTGTTAGCTAATTACTTGTTCAATTTCCGCTAGCAAAGGAGCCTCGTTAGCTTCAATTCCACCACAAGAGCAGAGCCTAACTCTTCTGCAGGTTTTAAATAGATCCAGTTTACCTCTTTACTTATACAAGAAAAATCAATACAATTACTTGGCTCAAAATTAAATATTTTGATATTTTCCAGTTCAGGAACACTCAGACAAAAGATACCATTTTTCATAAATCACTGTGTCAGGACTAGGATTTCACATTAACTTTTCATGTAATATTTTGCTCCAAAACTATTAGGTTACAATTAACATTTAATAGAAATTTTTATTCACAGCCGCATTTTCTTTCTGCTGCAAAGCACTGGGTTGTTCTCTGCGAAAAGAAAACGTGCATAGCGGCAGACTTTAAAATGAACACGAACTTCTCATCAAGCTTGGACTTTGTCAACATTTAACACTGATGCATGTTCAGCGGAAAATTAGTCTCACCGTTGCTTACTTGTCTCTTATTCTACGAACATTGCCTCCCATTTGTCAGACAGAAATGCTAATTTAATAATCTGCGCGCATACCTTCTTTGGCTTTTCGATCCCCTTTAATCATTAGGTTAAAGTCATCATTAATTTCTGGAATAAATATTCTCCATCCCATAATTAATACAAACAAGCGTAAATGTTGTTATTCCCAGCGGACTACATCGAAGCAAGATTAATTAAGGCTATGCTTTCAGTTCATAAAAGCCCAGAAACGTCAGAGCAACACTAAAACGGCCCAATACTCTGGCCTTTCTCCCGGAGCAGGCTGAGGAAGGTAAGACTGAGCAGCGTTTCCGGTGCTTACGACCTGTTCAGAGCAGCGCTGGAGACGACCCGCCTTCACACGCGCGCCACGTCCTCGCATCTGCGCCGCTGGCAGCATCCTCGGAGGACCGCACAAAATGAAAGATAGCTGCTTTTGGAACAGGGGACCCAGCTTGTCTCAGACCAGCAAATCCCAGTACACCGAATAATGGCAGAGGAGGGGACTCTGAACTTTGTACAGTGGACCGGATCCTGCTGGATTCAGGTGGCTTGGTGTAATGGGATGGCATCCCTTCTCCGAGACGTCTCATCGGCTCTTGGCCCTTCCCAGTCCTGCTCTCTCGTCCCTTTAGTCCAGGGACGTGTCCTGGATTCACCCCACGCGTCACTCTTTTCTCCCATTCACTCACTGCAACATCTGTCCTGTCAAACTCGAGCTGAGGTTTACCACCGGTCCCCAAGTCAGGCCGTGCTCTGGCACTGCGGGATGTCACCACAGAAAATCCCATGACCCGGTTTTCCTTCCTCCACTACCATTTTTCCTCTTTCTCCCTTCAGTTTTGCCATCCTCAGAGCTGAATGATTCGACTTCCCCAACACGACTGAATCTCATACTCTCACGGCCGGAGTCTTTACCAGCTTTAATTCCCTCCTGAAACCTGTCCATTTTCCTGCTTCCTCTCTTGTCTCTCTACACAAGATGTCATTGATAACCAAACATTACAACCTCTTATCTCCCCGGCTTGCCTCCCATTCTCCTCTTACAATTCCAGAGAATAAAAACGAAAAAGCAACTAATAACACGACGATAGGGTTGAGATTAAAGGGAATTTAGGTATGGTCCCAATAAGTAAGAATAGCGATGCTGAACATAAGATCACGGGGCAGTAGACCTTACAAGGTCTAGCTGGAGCCCAGGACCGTCTCTGACTGAATCACCCCGGCCGTGTGTCTGCCCAACCCGTTCCTGAACATTTCCAGGGATGGAGATCCCAGTTTCTCCAGGTAACCTGTTCCCAGGCTTCACCACCCTCCGTCTGAAAGCGCCTCCTCATTTCCAACCGGAAGTTCCTCTGCTACAGTCTGAGGCCAGTGCTCCTAATCCTGCCCCAGCAGCTGACGGGAAACGTGGATCTCCATCTCCCTTACATCGCCCTTCAGGTATCTGAAGAGTATTAGCAATGCTGCCCCCTCAGTCTTCTCTTCTCCAGACTAAATAACCCTACTTCGTTCAGCCTTTCCTTATACATTATCCTTCCCAGGCGCTGCACTGGACTTCTTCCAATCTGTCCACATCCTTTTCTAAGGCTGGGTCCCAAAACAGGGCACAGTGCTCCAGGTGATGCCTCAGCATGGGGAGACAAAGCTAGGAGAGCTAATGGGAATGAATACAGAAAGAGAAAGCATCACATCCAGGGAGCATTCAGACCTCTGGCACCCTGGAGGAGAGGTGGGATCAAATCCAGAGTCTTCATATGCAACACTCCCCCCCGCTTGGTGCTATCTTGCAGATGAGGGGAGTAGTAGAAATGCTGGAGGGCCGGGCTGGGATTCAGAGAGACCTCGACAAACTGGAGGACTAGGCCAAGACCAATCTCATGAGGTTCAACAAGCATGAGTGCAAAGACAAGGACAGCAAAACATCAAAATGGGCAGTATCCATAACACTTTGCACTTCTAGCTGTCATGTAATAAGTATCCTGAAATGACGGATCTGAGCTTCCCAACTTCAGAGATAATTACTGGGGCATCCAAAACGGTAAACCGGGATTCTGGCAGAAGACGAACAAGAACAAGAGCACTGTAAAAAACACTTCGCAATGTTTTATATATTTGAAAAGAACAAGAACTCCGGCTCACAATTTCAAAACCATACTGATGGAAATCTTATAGGAAACCAGAGACAAAGAACTGAATGAGCTGTAACACAAGGAAACCGTGCAACCTAACAGCCATGCTGACACGATCCTTTTACGACATGATCTTTTTTCCTCTCAAATTAAAAAAAAGAAAGACTGGCTGCTCTTTTAATTTCTATTCCAAGTAAAAACGTATGGGCTTTCTAATACTGAAACTGTGGAATACGAATTCAGCAGAAAGGGCTTGTACGTATGATCAAACGTGAACTGACTGACTTTCCAGGTGGAAAACAGTCGCTGCTTTGGAGAGGACTGCAGAAGAAGTTGGTGTCTGTCGCCTTACCTTAGTGAAAGCAGTACGCAGCAGGCAATTGAGCAGGATCATAAAAGTTACATGACATTCAGGCCTAAGACATGTAATGTAGGATGCTGCCCAAGGTATTTAGGAAATGAGCATCAGGAACATTGGAAAGTGGGGCTGCAAGGGCCCTAACAAGGTCTTCTAGCCCAGGCCCCCGCCCAAGTCAGGATCATCCCTGGCTAAACCACCCCAGGCAATTCTCTGTCTGAACTGCTCTTGAAGATGTCCAAGGATGGAGATTTCACAGCTCCTCTAAGTAGCTGGTTTCAATTAACCACCTTCAGAGCAAGGCAGTTCTTCCCGTCTCTAACCTAAATTTCCTCTGCTGCAGTTCAAGGCCTTTGCTCCTAGTTCTGTCCCCAACAACTGACAAGAGAAGTCTATCTCCATCCCCCTTACAATTGCCCTTCAGGTATTTGAAGTTGTTGTCAAACCCCTCCTCAGCCTGCTCTTCTCCAGGCTAAATAACTCTAGTTCTTCCAGCCTTCCCTCATTGTCAGTCATGCTTTCCATACCTCTCATCATTTTTGTCACACGGTCTGACTTCCCAAGGCCCAAAACTGGAAGCGATACTCCAGATGAAGTGTCACCAGTGCTAGAGAGAGCCATGGATTCACTGCCCTTGACTTGCAGGTGGCACTCCTGCAGATCAATACAACCCAGGATGCTGTAGGCTCTTATTGCATCAAGACTACGCTGGCAGCTCATACTCAGCTTATGGTCCACTGTCAGCCCCAGGTCCTTCCCGGCAGTATCGCAGCCTGCCCAGTCATCCCCCACACTGTATTTGTACATGCAGCTAGTCTGTCTTCAGCACAGGACTTTGCATTTATCTTTGCTGGTTTTCATCTGATTGGTTTCAGACCTTTTCTCCAATGTATCCAGCTCATTTGGCTTCCTAGCCCCAGCCTCCAGAGTGCTGGCAGCTCTACCCAACTTGCTGTTGTCCACAGATTTGCTAAACACATGCTCGATCCCATCATCCAAATTATTGATGAAGATGTTAAACCAGTGATTCTCAGCCAGGTACACGGGCCACACAACTTTTTGTTTTTTACACTTGGGCTAATATGATTCACAAGATAAACCCACAGATTTCAGATAGGAATTCACAGTGTTCATTATGATCTGCTGCGGGCTTTCTGAGTTCTTTAAAGCATAACAATTCCTCTATTATTTTTCTGTAGTCAAAAAATGAGTGATAATTAAGAGCTGGCATATGCCATTTTCTGAGGGAGCTCTTGCATCTAAAAAGGTTAAAAACTGCTGTTTTAAGCAATACCAGACCCAGGACAGACCCTGGGGAGCCCCAATTGAAACCACTTCCAAACTAGACATTGAGCCATTGATTATTACTCATTGAACACGACGATCCAACCAATTATGTATCCACTTTACACACTGGATGGAAGTACTGTATTCCTTTAGCTATTTAATGAGAATGTCATGGCAGACAGTATTCAAAACCTTGACAAAATCAAGATAAACCACATCCACTGCTCTCCACTATTCCAAGAGTTTGTCACTTTGCCATACAAGAAAAAAAACATGGCCAGGCATGATTTGCTTTTGATAATCCATGCTGGCTGTTCCTGATCATCTGGTTCTCCTCCAGACGCTTCAAAGGATTCCTTGACGACCTGTTCAGCGATCTTTCCAGGTATCAAGATCAGACTGACTGATCTGTAATCCCTTGGATCCTCCTCCCGACCCTTCCTAAAGATGGGCACCATATTTGCTCTTTTCCAGTCACCCAAGACTCCCCTGAGCTCCAGGAGTCCTCAAAGAGGACAGCCAATGTCCCTGAAATCCCTGCAGCCCACTCCTCCAGTACTCCGGGGTGCATCTCGTCTGCCCCACTGACCTGAAAGCATCCAGCCTCCCTAAACAATCAACCTGTTCTTCCACTGCTCTAGGCTGTTTGCCACCTCCCTTATCATTGGTGACAACTGTATTCATCGTCTGGTCCCTGACTTTATTTATTAAGGCCGAAGTAAAAAAAAGCTATTAAACACTTCAGCCTTCTCATTAGGAACTCAACTGCCTTCATAACTGATACCTCAACCCTTCTTCAAGAGAACGGTATGATGCTCATCTTTCTCCTGGCACCACCAGAGAAGCTGACCTACCACGGGGGCGGGGCACAGGTAGCACACTCAAATGGTAGAGAGCCGCACCATTTCAACAGACCCCTAGGGACGATTCTCATTGAATAAGGTAATTTCGCTAGGAGCTATTACAGACTCACAGCCCTGTGGACTGGCCATAGGGTCCTCATATTCTTGTGTGCTTGCTGACAAGTCTGAAGCTGTCTGGAGTGTCTCAAACCAGCTAATGCAGCAAGGCCAGCTGCCTGCATTCCCGCAGCCAAACTTCTCTAACAGAGCCATCTGTGCTACGGCCTTCGGGAGCTCAGCCTGTCTCCTCTCTGGTGCAACGTATGCAGTCTTTCTCCTGGCTCTGACACTCTGGGGACCCGCCTCTCTTTTTTTTTTCTTAGGGAGGGGGACCAGGCATCACATTTCACCATGTAATATGAGGGGGCGAAGAGAGATGTGCAACCGTAGCGTGGGTTGTAATCTGGCCCCCATGCAGGTCTCTCTGACCTTTATTAATATCCCACTGCTACAGCCTTCTGGTCCTCTTTAGTGGGTGTGGAGGGCAAGGACCCTACGATCACTCCACAAACGCCTCCAGGCTGTCACTACAACCTAAGTTGCAGCTTTCGTAGCCTTGGTCTGAGCCTGAATACAGCGTTTACAGCCTTCAAAGCTAGTATTTCACCATAAAGCACATTCTCATCCACGTGGACTGGATATAGAACATGTCTTCACACCCTAATGTAAAATCATACTCCCCTGAAGAAATATGGAAGATAAGTACTTTTTAGCTCTCTTACTTGAATGCACTGTTTTTATTATTGCAACACCATATAAAGAGCCCTCGTTGTACTAGAAACTGTTCAGACGTAGTAACAGACAACTACTGCCCTGAAAAGCTGCAATCTAAAAAGGCAAAAATCAAAAGGACAAAAATGGAAAGCGGCAAAAAGCTGAGAGATGACTCGCTCAAAACTGCACGGCAGATGGAAGAAAGCTGGAAACTGAATCCACAGGTCCTCTGACTCCCAGCACAGGGAGTCTTTTGTACAGGACTACTTTGGATTTTCCCAAAATGCAAACTATACAAGAGGATGAAGGTGTGAAGAGAAGATGTGCAACATGCACAAAAGTTCACTAAGTGACTCTGAAGATTATATTATTCTTTAAATGGAAACAAACTAATCTGAATTAGAGCTCAATATTAAATATCACCACTGGGTTGTCATGAGCAAAACCAGACCCAGTGAAATAACCTTTGAAGTGGCCGAGAAATCATTTTAACAGATAGTGGCAGTGATTTGAAAATCCTCCTAAAATGAAACTAAAATGGTTTGGAAGCATCTCTGAAATATTCATTTGAATTTCAGCTAAAACACACATAGCCCAGCCTTGGTGCGAGGGTTTCCATTTGTGCTGTTCTGCAGCATAATAAACCATCTGACTGGCAGGGTACTACTGGAACAGCGGTTTTGGGGACTAGACCGCAGGGCCTGGCTGGAGGCAGAGAGATTCAATGGTGACTGTGTCAACATTTAAAGAAAGGGAAATCTGACCATTGCTGTTCTTCTTGGCACACATTCACTTGACCCATTACTGAAGTAACATCTCCTAGCAGTTAAATGAAGCGATTCAGTGTACTTGTTAATCCGTGCATGAGATAAAACTTCTTCCTCTTGTAGTTTCGGGATCAGAACCGTCAGCTTTTAGTCATACAAACAGTCACCCTGACTTCACTAGAACCGCCCTCATCTGACATTATACGCACATACAGCCATGGAATAAGGCTCGCCCTTTTCAAATGAAGTTATCCTGATTTTCTCTGGTTAAAAACTTGTATGCATCAATCAGAATGAAGGAAACCCAAAGAACCCAAAGAATGAAATGCAAATTTTGATTACTGATGATCTTGGAGTCACAGGAAAAAATAAACAACGAAGAAAGTCCTGCTTGCCATCAGACTGGGCAGCATCCCCACTGCAGCAAATCCAGCCTTAAAAGCTCAATAACTCAAGCTGGTTTTTCCTAACATGCCTCAACCAGGGCACATAGTTATCTATTCGTTTTTAATTTTATAGACCATTTATACCCTGCTTGTTTTGTTAACATGACAAGTCATTAACTGAAGAGAACAAACCATTCCTAGCTCGGAAATGAACAGTCGCATTAAAAGAAAATTTCTTTTTATGACTTTAATTTTACAGGGAAAAGGAGTCCAATTATATTCCATTAAATCAGATCCAACAACCCCCGATGCATAGGAATTAAATAACGACAGTAAAAGCAAACAACTGTTCAGTGATGCAAACACTGAAAAAACAATCACGTGGCCAAGACAGAATTAGCATAACTCAAAACTGTAGCTTTCGAGAAGTTCAGCGATAGACTACATGCCTCTACTGTGCCATTACCTATTCCTACTTTTATTAATATCATGCTACGGTATCTTCTGTGCTCTTTCTATGACGATGACAACACATTGGCATTTCACTATGCTATGATCACCTTCGCTACTGGACTACTCTCACCTTTCCATAGTCTGTATTTTGACAGGCTACATACACTTCAGCTCTTCCTCAATGGCTGCCAAAACTGTTAAAAGGGGATGATAAAAGGCCAGTCAATCAAAATCACAAGACGTTACAAAAGGGTAAGGGGCATGCATTAATATAATCAAGGACTGAACGACATTAAAACTCTGATAGCCTAGTTCTCAATGTAGAAAATAGAGAAAGCCCCTCCAGAGAGTGCTCCTTGTGACGATGACTAGAGACCTACTAGGGACCTTGCTATTTTGTGGAAACTGCAAAATTGGGCATTGTCTGTAAAATCTGCAAAAATCAAAAATAAGAAAGACTTCCTAAAAATAAAATGCTGGCTCCACAGTGGGAGCCAGCAGTCCTCATGGCTGGTGCGGCCCAGCCTGCAGCCAGTCGGCATGGGGCGGGGGGGCTGCTGGCACGAAGGGGAGCAGCCGCCAAGATGGCAACCTCCTCCTCCCCCCAGATTGGTTGAGAGGGGTGCAAGGGGTGGGGCCACATGATGGACAGCACTCTTGGCCGTCAATAAGTGGCAAAGGGTGGGGCCACAGGGACCCTCTTGGCCAATCAGCAGCAAGGGACAGGCTCATAGTGAAAATGGCTCTGTGTGCTGTGAGCAGCCCACGAAAATCCCTTTTGCTCGTTGCAACTTAGGTAGATCCCAAACATGACACATGAGAACAGGAAGCATACCAGCTTAATTCTGTCCTGAAACTGCAATGTTGGTATCCTTATTGGAACCAGCGCACAAAACTAGTGAGTTTATTTAAATTATAGCCCCTCATTTTACCTTTCTCCCCTTATTCTTCTCCAAGCTATTTGTTTAGTTTTTGCTGATATGAAAAAAAGGGGTTTTAGAAAGCAGTGTGGTAGTTACTGATTGTCTTCTTGGAGGTTTTGTTTATTACACATACAAGATGCCAGAATTTGGGTTCTAAATTTTGATGCCCAAAACTAATGAGTATAAGAAGTAGAAATATCAGACTGATCACTGATCTGTCCAAATGCATCAGTGCCACAATGGCTCTTTGTTATAACCCTTCTGCCAGCTTCACAAAAGGCCACAGTGAACCTGAACAAATAACACTACTGAGCAGGAAAACATGGCGTACCAGCTGGAGACAAACAAATGAATAACTTATAAATCCAAGACTCCTAGAAAGCCATAGAGAGTTATACATGAAGTTCAGGTGGACCAGTAATGGTATCTTAAAACCATTCCATAAAATATGAATGCAGAAGAAGATACAACCTATAAAAGACATTGCTTTGTTTATATTGTTTAATCTATGGCAAAATCCATAGAAGTTGAGATCAGAGCGAACAAGATGCAGAATAGGTTCAATTCCCATTCGAGCTGAGTGGGAGCTGAAGCTGCGTAGTACCCTGCAAGGCTGGGCCCTTTCTCCATGATAAAAAACAGAAGTTAAACAATCAGTGGTAAATCTAAATGATACTGAAGAAGCCAAGTACAGTAATCAAACATATCCACATACATCTTGTGTGGCATCATGCGTGTAGTTTTAAGCTTGATGAAACAGAACAGGCATACAAATGGCTACTCACACTATATGAGCAAGATCAAGTGGCTTCTCTGGCTGTTCAGGAAAGACAGGATGCGGCGGCTCTCTAGTTGGTACGCAACCAAAAGATTTACTAATTGCATGGCTCAGCTTCTTTGCAGGTGATTTCTGTTTAAAAAAATACAACAATAAATTGAACATTTCAAACTGGCGATCTGTGGAATGAGAGAACACAGAAGTGAAAAATGGGCAGCATTAAAAATACGGAACATCGTTGTTTAAATTATACTGTGGCTAGCGGATTAGTACAAAGTTAATACTTCATGCACGTCATATAATACCAATCGTGTGGAAAGGGCCCTCAACTGAATTAATCTCCATGTTCTCTTTAAGATGGGATCTTGACGGTGATAGCCTTCCAACTTTAAGCAATATCCAAAATTTGATTCCTGACCTTTCTATCAGAGTTCACAGCAAAAGATCACCACGGCCTGTTATGGGATTTCAGCTATTTTAGTGGCTTTTTGGAGCTGCCCTGTTGAAATTCAATGCACTGCTTCATTATGACTTGCCAACCGCTCCCACCAGAACTGAGCAGGTTCTACTTAAGCAGAAGAGGAAGGAAATAAATCCTTAAGGATTCCTTAGCAGTTGGAAAGCTTTCGCTAGTACAGACTGGAGATGGATAGTAATGCAGGATAAAAATTAATATGATTTTTTCCTGAAAAGTATACATGCAGGTAAACTCTCCACAATGCAAATAGATTAAAATAACGAGGTCACCAGTTCCACTCGGCAAATTTTAGTAAACAAAAGAAAAGTGAATGTACCAAAGCAGTGGAAGCTCAGTCCATCAGAGGAAAAGGCTGTGATCTGCTAGCATCAAGTATGCATGCATGGCAGGAGGCATGATTATTGGGACTGGAGATCAGCTTGCACCATGCCATTAAATGCACGCGCACCAAGAGCCTACAACACAAGCCCTTGCAAGCCGCGTTGCTGTTCCTCTGCCAGTGGGCGACCAGGGAGAGCACACGGCTTGACAGGCTTATCGCTGGAATGAACCACAATGAAGTTAAACGAGCCACAATTAACTTACGGGCGCATGCAGCCAGGTCTCAGGGAAAAACTGTCAGCACATTTTATCCGGCATATTTCACAGGTACTTGAAGTAAGCCAGCGAGTGCAGATGTCTCCTGGAAGACAGCCTTTTGCTTCAGGAGCCTACACATGTACTAGTCGATTGGTCCTCAATCTTTGGCCCGTGGGCCAAATGCAGCCCAGAGCCACATCGTCCCGCCCATAGGGCTCCCCATAGGTCTGGAAGTCTGGTGGAGGGGGAGCGGTAGCAATATTAATCACTCCCCCACTGCTCCCCCACTGTCAAAGCCCTGGACCCGTGAGGAACGCAGCAGTAGAGATGGCATGGCCTTGTGTGCTGGCAGACTGGGTCATGCCCTGGCCAGGTCCAGCACCTGGGGAGGGGCTGGCATACAGTGCAGCAGCCAGACCTGGAGCCACACCTGGAGCATGGGGTCCGGCCAGCACCCCAGATCACACCTGTGGACTGACCCTGCAAGCTGGATCAGGTCCACGGACCAACCCCACGCAAATCACATGCATGAGGGTTCAGCTGGAACGTAGGCAGCCGGGCCTGCAGTAGGCGACTAGGGTGACCTGGGGGGCCGAGGTTCCCAGACCTGACGGGAGATGCAAGGGACAACCCGAGACGTGAGCCAAGGTCAGGTGCCGGGGTCAGAGAACCAGTGCCGAGTTCCAAGGAAGATCCAGGGCCGAGGACGCCAAGCCAAGCGGGGATGCCGGGGAAACCAGAGAGAGCAGAGCCAGCGCTGAGGTTCAGGAACGATTCAAGACCGGGGTCAGAGCAGTCCCAGGAGCCAGGACAAGAGGAGAGCCGTGAATGAGAGGCTGGGCAGACAGAGCGAGGCTGCGTGACGGCCTGCAGGTGTGCTTACACGGGGCGAGCGGCACGTGCGACAGCCAATCCGGCTGCAGAGCCAGGGATCAGGGCAGGTGCGGTAGCTCAGGTGCGTGGCCCAGCCAGACGAGCTTCTGGCCCCTGGCCTGCCCCCATGCACCCAGCCCCTCACCACTCACCCAGCCTATGGGACTGGATAGGCTGAGCACCACTGACCCACTTCAAGCACCAGGGAAGTATGCAAGATAAAATACACCAACACTTTTCCCCCAGACAGCGCTGTGTCCCTCTTAGTTAGCTGCCGGTCATTCGAGCTAATTGCCAGTCATCTCAGGAACATGCCTGTCAGGCTGCGTCTCGCTGCTAGCCGAGGGCAGCAATGCAGCTTGGAAGGGCTACGTGTGCTGATCCAGGACAATCGGGACTGCCTCAAATGAGGCATCTGTTTACAGCCTCTAGTTTTAACCTTGAATGCAAGAGTTAAAGCGTCGACATTTTTTGCCATATTTGTTCACTGCAGATGCAGGCAGACCCAACCACGACACTTCAGCAGCTTATATCCCTATCAAATTTTGCTGAAACTATTGTTACATCCATCTGCACCCACCAACTCTGTGCCCTCTAACCACCCTTTCTGCCAAACCTGCTGCCTTACGGTCTGCAACCATGCTTTTCTTTCCCGGGTCTGGTAGTCTCTGCTCCATGCTTTCCTCCTGCTCGTTACAAAAGCACTGATGACACCCCGGCCCAAGACCCCGTCTCCCGTTTACTGTCACGGTGCTGTGTTTTTGGCTAGGTCTTTCCCTCGTGCCCAGCTGCTGCGGGTGTATTTCCTCTGCAGCCTGCATCACCGTCCCCAGGAACACCCGAACTGCGTGCAAGGTGCCAACCCTTTGCCCAGGGGCCAGAAGTAGGTAAGTTATCTCTGTGCTCCTCCAGCTCGGTGGCTTCTCCTCCCTGAGCTAGCTCATTTACTCAGATATCTTTACACTATCCTGCAGCCTGAGCTGCAGAGCTACCCTGTGCCTGCTTTTAGCACTACAATCTCCACAGCAGTTATGGCCTCTTGTTTATTTGTGTTGCTTACTGCACCATTTTGAGGCGGTTTTGTTGCCACATAAAGTGAATATTTTTATCTAGAGAACTGGATACAGAGATATTGTAAGTAATAGCTGCTCATGATAATTATGAACTGCCATTTTGTTGTGAGAAAAAACTGAAATATAATGGCCTGTGGTAGGCAGGAGGTCAGAAGAGATAAGCTAATGGTCCCCTCGTGAACTCAAATGCTATCACATTACAACTGCTGTTCTTTAATTAAAAAAAAAGAAAAAAAGAAAAAGAAAAGAGTCAGAAGTGTAGCTAATGAACACAAAATGCCAAGACTTTGCTTTACATCTACTGGCACTTAGCAGTTGAGCATTGTTGGTCAAATCTTCGATTCCACTTCCCTATGGCATATGGGTTTCCCACTCGCATGCTGGCAGTCAATGTTTTCCCCATGCTGCAGCAACGTGTGCGATGGACTTTTCCCATCCCAAAACCTAAAGCAATCCGAAGGGTTAAATGAGGACGCCCCTTTCCGAGAAAATTACCTCTCGGCAGAGCTCTAGGTTCCTTCCCAGAATTCCAGTTTTTGGGAACTGACGATATTACGTACGGGAGAGGGGAACGTCGGACGGCTGGCAGCTGCAGAAAGATCTTTTAAGATTTTTTGCTCGCTCTTATTTGAGGATCCAGTGGCAGAAATAACAGTCATTTAAGAAGAGGTGCCACACTGGGGCAGACCAATGGTCCATCTACCCAGGATCCTGTCTCCGACAGGGGTCTGGCCAAGCTGTCCATTTATCAGACTAGGAAAAAAGCTCTGGCCAGAGGGAAGTTGGGCAAGCGTGGGGCTATTTTCCTGCGACTCCTCTTCTCACACCTCTGGGCAGAGTTTCACTGGTTTGCATCCACAGGCTCCTGCAACTGGTTCAAGGGGCCGTGGGAGCTGGCCAGTGTGGTCCCCTTTGGGTCTCTCATTATAACCTATGACGGTCGCTCCCGTCTCCGTTTTCTCTTTTGTTTGCCCCAAGCTATTAGTTGCTATGCCTCCCTGATTAGAGGGGCTTACAGCTTTCCTATGTGGGCCTACGCCCTTGTTTTCCCATGGCACAGCAAAGAGGCCCGTCTCCAAGAGTGGCAGAAGCGGATGCTAGAGGGACAGCGCTGAACTGAACCGATCCCGAGCAGGGGGCTCATCCTCTGGCCTGCAGCCCCGTGTCATCCGGCTCACCGGGCCCCAGAAACGTGGCAGCAGGGAAGTGACTCCTCCGCTCTCCTGCTGCCAAATCTCTGAACCCACGGGGAGATCTGGGCCCCGTAGGATGGATCTGGCATCCAATCCCAGCACGCAGGAATTAACGGGGACAGTGTCGGGCCCCAGGGCCCAATCCTGGCACACGGGGGGGGCAGGGGGGGTTAGTGCCAGGCCCCCAGCACCCAATCTCGGCATGCAAGGCAGGGAGGGGGCAGCAGCAATACAGCCCACGGATGGGTGCCACGCCACTCACCTGGCCCAGAGAGCCAAAAGGTTTAGAGTGACCCATCCCCTTTTCACTACTCTCCTGGTATCCATCATTGCTGGTTTGGAGATGCCCAAGGAAACCTTTCAACCATTCTGTTCAAAAACAGTTAAGAGATCTGTCATCTATGAACTTTAGAGAAGGGCCACTCGTATGGTCAGGGGCCTGCAGGCAAAGCCCTACAAGGAGAGATTGAGGGTCCTGGATCTCCTCAGCCTCCGCAAGAGAAGGCTGAGAGGTGATCTTGTGGCTCCCTATACATTCATCGGGGGGGACAGCAAGGACTAGGAGATGCTTTATTTACTAGGGCACCCCTGGAGTAACTAGGAACAACGGCCACAAACTGACGGAGAGCAGATTCAGGTTGGACATCAGGAAGAACTTCTTTACGGTACAGCTTGCCAGAATCTGGAAGGGGCTCCCACGGGAGGTGGTGCTCTCCCTTGCCTTGGGGGTCTTCAAGAGGAGGCTGGACAAGCACCTGGCTGCGGTCGCCTGACCCCTGCGCTCTTTCCTGCCCGGGGCAGGGGGTCGGACTCGATGACCTACTGTGGTCCCTTCTGACCCTACATCTATGGATCTATGAAAACTTGTCCAGTCCCTTTTTGAACCTGGCTAGGCTGCCTGCCCCCACCGCTCCCTGGAGCAATGGCTTCTGCAGCCTAACTACGGATTGGGTAAAAAAGTACTTTCTCTTGTCAGTTTTAAACCTGTCACCTACTCATTTCACTGGTGCCCCCCACCCCACCACACACACTTCTAGGGCGTTGGTGAACAACAGCACTCTGGGCACTTGTTCCACACTCTTCATGATTTTATAGACCTCTATCATACCCCTCCTCAGCCTGCTCTTTTCCAAACTGAAGACTCCTAGCCTTTGTGGACTCTTCTGGTATGAAAACTGCTGTGTACCCCTGATCATTTTGGCTGCCCTTTTCCAATTCGACTGCATCCTTTTGGAGATGCACTTGCATTGCACCCTGAAGCAGCGCCGGACCCACGCACACTTTCAAGGTTATGGTAGTCTGCCTCCCTTGAGAATTCAGAAAGTTGGGTCCTTTGGTAGTCTCAACTGGTAACTTCCTGCGATAAAGTGATCAAACCTCAATGCAGACTGGATCAAACAAAGTGTTTATCATCAGCTTGAAAAGATACCGCAAGCCAGAAAATGAGCTAGGTAAAACTTATGCTTTAATGTATTATTTATAGGAGGCCCCTGCACGCTGAAATAGTTATTCAAGTGCTTCAGGTGGGTTAGGTGAAATTAATTATGTAAAAATGTTACCTCACAGCTTTGATGATAAAAATCTGCTCTCAGTCTTGAGACAGGATCTCTTCTCCAGGAGGCGATAAATAATATTTTGGAAACACACCTTGTTTACTGCTTCCCTAGACTGAAATGTTTTATGTCACGAACTCAGACGTGGTGGTTATGCTCAGACGAAGCCTGTTGGATAGCTCCGTACTTCGAAGGACACCGATCACTTCTGTGCTTGAGCAAGCACTGGACGGGGCCAACACCGGGGGAGACTAGTGCTCCCAACTGCCCTCGTCACTTCGTGCTCCTTTCATCCTGTCCTAGCTCCCCCGACCCTAAGCACAGTATTTAATTTGTTACTCAACCTGTTTTTGGTACTTCTACAAAATATCTCTACCGTTTTGCCCACTAGCAGGCAGCAATATCAGCACTTTCTATCCCCCTGTGGAACCCCTACTTCCAGGTATACTGATGTACCAAGTTTTCTGGTCTTTTTTTAGATCCTTTCTTCAGCACACTCTCTCTAATATCTGCTTAGACCATGCCTGGCGGGGGCTGGGAGTCTGGAAGCTGCGGGTCCTGGCGGCTACAAGCTCCCAGCCCCAGGGGTGCATGGTGTGTCCCCACAACTGGGGGACCACAGTACCTGGTCCCATCAGCTGCGGGACTGATATCTCCTAGCCACAGAGATCATGGTATGCACCCCGCAGCTGGGAGATCATAGCAGCTACCATCTCCCAGATGTGGGTGCCTACCACGCTCTCCACATCTGGGAGAACGCAGTCCTGCAGCTGATGGGACGCTCAGCTTCACTCTCAGTCTCAGTTGCTCCACATGCACGCGTGGCATGCAGGGCACAGCCAGGACCGTGAGTCTTGTCAGCTGATGGGACTCGAAGCCCTGGCTGCATGTGGGGTGCAGCCATGGCTGCAAGTCCCCCATTTGCTGGTTCAGGGGGAGCCTAGGATGGCGATCCCAAGCTCCCCCTGTACTGACAATAAGGTGTGATAGGATATTATGCTGGATCACACATAAATGTGTGACATGGCAGGAGGCACGATTGTGTGGATCGTGTGTTAGGTCCTGTTGCGCCTTTACCTCCACGTGTAGAGTGGGCCTTAGATCCTTGGTTTATATTTCTGCCATCTTTGGTTTCAGCCACAAATTCAAGGCATGTATTTTTACTTTTTGATTAAAATTTCCATTGAACCAGCAGCTTGGGGTAATAGTAAGTGAAACAAGAATTACAACAACACCTTATCTTTATACAGGCACTGCATCAGCCATATGTATATAGTATAGATATCACTTATATCAGTGCCAAGCTACGACAGTGCTGTATGAGCAGCGATGACATCTGCTCGAAATGGTAGCGATCAACCAGCTTTGCATGATCTACAGTAGTGTCTGCCTACCCAGAAGTACATCTGGCTTCTCCTGGTTCCTGAGAAAACTCAAAGGCAAATAAACACTCACCAGAAGTTAAAATGTCTGGTCAGTTTTATGGCATAAAGGGAAGAAGGGAGAAACCAGCCCTGGCTCTGTGTTCTGTATTCTTCAGTTGGTTTGTATTCTAGCTTCAAATCCCCAAGGTAAAGTCAGAATACCTTTTCTACTGTCCCTTCAACGACTTTGAGATGCCTATCCTCACTGAGTAACAGCGATTAACTCCGTGAAGCCCTGGTTTATTCCGTATTCCAGGTATACCGTCAGCACATTAATCTAGGATCCTGTTGTTAGACTCTAAGCTTCATTAAAAAACCCCCTCATGTTTCTGGCCTTCACAACAAAAAACTAAAATGTAAGATGAGCATAACCAATGAAGTGATATCTGCTCAGGTCTGCAGTGCGCCTGCACACGTGCTGTAGATCCCACGTCCCTGTGTTATCTATCATACCAGCTGCTCAGATACAGAAGTGATAAGGGTTACTGCAAGTATCTAATCAGAAAAATATAGTCAAAGTTTATAAGATGGATATAAATGTCACTGGGCAATTTCTTCTGGAGAAAAGTTAGCTAGCTACTGGTGACAATGAAGAAATGTTTTGAAAGTTAGAAAGTATTTAGTAGACTTACTATGAGAAAGTTATCAATAATATATAACTATGATAACACTGGTGCTTTACATACCCAGAGACCCATTTTACCTACTGTACAGTTTTCCTAAGCCTCTCTCACTTCTTGGTTTAACAAACCCTTCTTCTGCCTACCCTCTACTTTGCCAAATGTTTTTGTGCACAAAGAAAGTAAAATTGGTGAATTAACAAGATGCAAGTGCAACTGCACCG
This sequence comes from Alligator sinensis, assembly GCF_000455745.1. Classification (NCBI taxonomy): domain Eukaryota; kingdom Metazoa; phylum Chordata; order Crocodylia; family Alligatoridae; genus Alligator; species Alligator sinensis. The sequence goes on along the minus strand of NW_005842568.1, from coordinate 633,822 downwards.
AGCTCATTGCTTTTATCACTTACTCTTACTCCCTCCACCACATTTTATGTTGTCAACTGACAGCTGAATTTTTGGGGGGCCATGGACACTTATCTTTAATTCTTTCCAAAGCATCTAGCATATTGACGATGCCAAATAAAGGTAACACAAGTTAGGGGATCCTCAACCTCATAAACGTTGTTTGTTTGAAAAAAAGGAAAAAGAACTGAGAAACTAAGACAAGCTAACTGAAAATTGAGGTTGTAGGTTCTCTTTTCTTGCCGTCTGTTCTGACAACTCTTCTGCACACCATAATTGTGCAAATGACACAGGGGCCGTATATTCTAGTGGCTAAACAATCCCACCATTCCTGCAGATAGAAAATTAAGGAGGTAAAGAGAAACTTTCAACGTCAGACATTGAGCAGACAATCTCCTGTGCCTCCACTGCTACTAGAGAAGTTCTTCCTGGAAACCAAACTAAGTGAAAGCTAAGAAACTTGTCCTTAGAGACGGCAAAACCCTACACAAAAGGCAAAGGACGAGGCAGATAAAAGCACATGCATTTGCCCTTTGGCTTTCAGCAGATTCTTCTTCCCCATCTGATGGGATCGCTACCAGAGCCCTGCGCCTGCTTGTCCGTAGACAGAGTGCCCTCTGCCGGGGAAACATGGACTAGAACAGGAGACCTGTAAATTGTTTAAAAAAATACAATTCCTGTGTCTGCAGCCCAATGACCACAAACAGCTAAGTGGAGAGGGATAACAAGCACACTGGTAGCACTCAATCCCCCTCTTGAATATGTTTTTAAAAGTACTCGCTCTACTGAGAGTGTGAGAGAATCAGTAAAGTGAAGAAACAGCTTCTGAGAGAGAAAAAAGCTTATTTATAGCCCATTTGCAGTTGCAAGTAGCCCAGCATATAGCATTAGCTATGCTAATGATCCTGACTTAGCCCTTGCTCTTTGGGGTAGATGTTGGCTTTCAGCTATGTTTCACAGAATGGAACCACCAAATTTCAGCTCTGAAAGGGACCTAAAGGATTATCTAGTCCAGCGATTCTCCATCAGGGTGCTGTGAACTCCCTTGAAAGACGCTCCAAGAAGTGTGAAGAGGAGTGAGAAGCAGGACAGTGGCTGCCCCGGTTCCCCTGCTTTACCTGTGGCACGTTAGGGTGCGAGGTCAGTGTTGTGTCGGGGTTCAGAGTTTAGATCACGGTTGTCTGGGCTGGTTTGGATAGGGAAGATCCTGCGTCAGGCGGGAGGTTGACTAGATGACCTCCGGAGTCTCTTCCAGCCCCACTTCTCTACGACTCTATAAGCAGCTAACGGGTCCCCCTGCCTGGCTGCTTTCCAGCCCCCAGTCTCACCCCTCGGTAAGGAGGTAAGCATTATAACGAATAAATTACTTTTTTAAATGGGGTGCTGCTGAGTTCACAAAAGTTATGGGGAGAAGATGCACAATCTAACAAGTGGTGCTTTGAGCCTAAAGTTTGAGAGCTAATCCAGTCCAACCCCCTGAAGAGATGAAGGATGTGCTATTTCAGACTAAATACGCCTAAAATCTCTCAACTCTTCTTGGTACAGCTTGCACTCCAGCTCTCGTCGCATCCTCCCTCACTTGCTGTTGGATCCTCTCCCATTTCTCATTAAAGCCGTGCCCAGAACTGGACAGAAATACTCCAGTTGTGGCCTAACCACTGACAAGGAGAGCAGTACTATCACCTCACATGTCTTGCACATACTGCTTCTGTTAATGTGGCCAGAAATTGCATCTGTTTTTTCAGTGACGGACGGCATCACATTGCTGATTCACGTTGAGTTTATGGTCCGCCGTAACCTCCAGATTCTTCTCGGCGGCGCTGCTGACCGACCCCCCCACGGATCGCAACCTTGACGTGGTGGCGAGGCTAATACGCCACCAATGACTGTGAGAGTGATGCCACCTGGAGTGCTGTACTCCGGGTAGGGTCACCTGCGGTGGCAAGGTCAAGAGCGAGGTTTCCAGATTAACAGCAATCCAAAAACAAACATAAAAGTCCTCAGTGATGAAGCACGCAGACGCAGAAGGAATATTTCATAACGGCTGCAGGGAACAAAAACCTCTGGTCATCGAGATTTCTCTTGCCTGTCGTGTGTCCCCAAAGAAGGTAAGGTATTTCTCCGTGGTGATACTCTCCTTGGTGATTTCAATGTCAGAGTGGGCAGGGACTCTGAGCGCTGGAAAGGACCACATGGAAAAGAAGGGGTGGGGAAAGTCAATTCAAATGAATTTCTTCGCCTGAGAAGGTGTTTGGAACATGGTCTCCTCCTCCCAAACCCCCGACTGCATCAGAGCGACGCAAGGAAGACGCAATGGATGCACCCCTGCTCAAACCGCTGGCACCTGACCGACCACGGCACGGTGAACGGCTGAGACTGGCGCGCCGGCTGTATCATCAAAGCGGGATGGATCGTCATCCGATACTTGGCCAGGTCCATGCTCATCACTCCAAAACAGCATAAAAGAAAGTAGCAGCCAAGGAAGAGGTTCGGTATTGAGCGCGTGGAACCTCCGGCTGAAAATAATCATCTCCAGCGTGCCTTAGGGAGAAACTCTGACTTTCCTGATGATCTTGACACCACTGATCACTGGGAGAGCCTCAAGAAAGGCATCCATGAAGTGCGTGAAGAATCTCTGGGCTTCTCCACAAAGAAACATCACGACTGGGACGACGACAGTGATACCGAACTTCAAGCTCTCATTGACAGAAAAAGGAGAGCCTGAAAAGCTTGGCAGAATGACATCAATGCCAAACAGAAACGAGACAGCTTTTGCCACATTAAAGAACCGTCATTTGTCTTTATTGAATTTTATTTTCTATAACCTAGTCCTCTAATTTACAAAGATATTTCTGAATCCTAATCCAGTCCTTCAAAGTATTTACAAGCCCTCCCAGTCTTGTGTCATCTGCCAACGTGATCAGTCAGCTCAGCACGCCTGCACTCAAACCATATAAAGCACCAGACCGTTTGTGGATCCCTACTTGAGGAACAAATATAAATGAGGGTCTAAATCAGGACACAAGCACAATACAAATAATAGATAAAAAGATAATAGATAAAAGTAAGTTTAGTTAGTTCTTAACAGGTGCTTGGCCACAGTATTAAAACTCTTTATAAATCATAAATACTCTATTTCCTGTCTACAATGGAAAGAACGCTCCACAAAGAACAGGAAATATCTGCACCTGAAAACAGGTTTTGCAAACCCACAGCTTTCCAGGTGGTTTTTAAAAAAATCATTCTTGTAGAATGCCCTGATGAGAACAGTCTCGTGAAAGAGGGATAACTTCTTTGGTATTCCCCATCGGCATGCTAAACAAAAAAACATGTAAATATTAATAAGCCTTTTAATGTAAATGGCTTCATTTTCAGAAATACTGACCAGATATATATTTATATGATATGAAATGCAGGACAGTTTCCAACAGATACTTCTGGCTAAAGAACTTTTCAGATCTGCATACAGATATTTACAGTATGGGAACCACACACCTACAGGGGATTAACAGAGACAAACAACGGACTGTAGGGTAGATAGAAAGCTGGCTGGATTGTCGGGCTCAACAGGTAGTAATCAATGACTCAGTGTCTAGTTCAGTGTTTCCCAACCGGTGTGCCATCGCACAAAAGTGTGCCGTCAGAAATTAACAGGTGTGCCGCAGAATTTTGCCATGGCAATGAGCTACAACAGGCATGAGGATGGGGAATGCCTTAACAGGTGTGCCACAGAAAATGGTTATTAATGGAAGTGTGCCTTGGGCTGGAAAAGGTTGGGAAACACTGGTCTAGTTGGCAGCTGGTATCAAGGGGAGTGCCCCAGGGATCAGTCCTGGGGCTGGTTTTGTTCATCATCTTCATGAGCGACCTGGAAGACGGCATACAGTGCACCCTTAACGAGTTCACGGATGACACCAAGCTGAAGGGAGTAGTAGATATGCTGGGGGGTTGGGACTAGGATTGAGAGAGACCTTGACAAATTGGAGGATTGGGCCAAAAGAAATCTCATGAGGTTCAACAAGGACAAATGCAAAGTCCGGTACTTAGGGCAGAACAATCCCAAGGACCGGTACAGGCTGAGGGGTGACTGGGCAGCAGCTCTGCAGAAAAGGACCTGGGGGGAACAGGGGACAAGATGCCTGATAGGAGCCAGCAGTGCGCCCTTGGTGCCAAGAAGGCAACCGGCATCCTGGGCTGCATTGGTAGGAGCGGTGCCAGCAGATGGAGGGCAGTGATTCTTCCCCTCTATTCGGCACTGGGGAGGCCACATCTGGAGTCCTGTGTCCAGTTGTGGGCCCCCACTACAGAAAGGATGTGGACATATTGGAGAGAGTGCAGCAGAGAGCAACAAAAATAGTTTGGGGGCTGGGGCACATGACATGTGAGGAGAGGCTGAGGGAACTGGGCTGAGTTTGCAGAAGAGAAGACCGAGGGGGATTGAATAGCAGCCTTCACCTCCCTGCAGTGGGGTTGAAAGAGGCTGGAGCTGGGCTGCTCTCAGTGGGGGCAGATGACAGGACAAGGAGCAATGGGCTCAAGCTGTAGCAAGGGAAGTTGAGACTGGACATTAGGAAAAAAACTTTCTCACTAGGAAAATGGTGAAGCACTGGAACAGGTTACCCAGAGAGGTGGTGCAGTCTCCATCCTTGGAGGTTTTTAAGGCTCAGCTCAACAAACCCTTGGCTGGAATGGTATAGTTGGAGATGGTCCCGCTTTGAGCATGGGGTTTGGTCTAGATGACATCCTAAGGTCACTTCCAACCCTAGTTTTCTATGAGACTAAACACTCAAAGAATTCATGTACTGTGGGTAAATAACCCTTCCATCTTCTTTGAGCGACTGTCCATGCAGAGTCCATGCTTGGTGACTAACAAGAATTTGCTCAGAAGAAGGTATTATGAGTTCCACTTAACTAATTGGTACCTGAAAGACGTACTAAAAGTGGCAACCACTCTGGAAGCCCAGGCTAAGGAAAAGCGAGTGACAGATCTGTGAAGGAGCCTCTATATTTTTCAGGGATAAAAAGTGTGCCGAACAAGCAGCAGTCTTCCTGAGCTGTAACAGAACAAACTCCAGTATGCCAGGGAGCGTCTTCCTTAGTCAGCAGCCCATCTTTGCGGATAGTTGCTGCCCCTTGAAAATGCCCCAAATACCCTGTGTTCCTGAATACTATTTTCTATCTAAATAAAATGGATTTCACTTGTGCTATGTGAAGCTCTGCTTGCCCCACAAAAATAAAAGGCTTAGGAAAGAAAAGTGGGAGGTGAATGAATCGATTTCTAGGGCATTCTTAGACCACCTTAGGCAGCAACTGGGGGTGAAATCTTTAAGTAACCCTGTCCTTGTATACATGGAATCTGCCATAAAGCCCTAAATTTCTTCTTGACTCCCAGCTGATGTAATGGCCACCAGAAAAACAGACTTAGAGATATATTAAATCATGTAAGGCCTATTTAAACCTCCACTTCGGAGGCCTGTGTTGATGTCTCAACAGGAAGAAGTTCAGCCTCACTCCCCTTGTCCCCTGAGAGCACTTAGAAAACAACATCACACAAAGCAATGCTGCAGAAAAGGTCGTTCAAAGATGCATCAGGCACTGCTGGTAACCACTGATGACAAAGCATGGCAGCCTCAGACAGAACAGGTCCTCAACTATGCAACCTGGTTTCTATCATGATCTTAATACCCCTACATGGGAATAGCAGAAACCTACCATCATAAATGCTATCATTTTTTAAGAGTATGCCAATGAGCAAAAAAAAAACTAAATTGTTCTTACACTAACTTATTGCTTCCTGCAATTATATTATTCATTCTGCTTGTGCATTATATGCTTTTCCTATCCCTTGGCTCTCTTGTCTATATTTATAGCATAAACTGCTTGGAGGAGATACCATAAGCTCAGTTTGTACGGTGGTTAGTAAAATAAAGCCCCTTTGTTGGCCTTTAAGCGGAGCCATAATAAGCATGATTAATACTAAATAAACGTACCCACCCAGCACCACTGGAAGTGCACCAGACTGAAAACCAGAAGCTGCGAGTTTGATTTCCAGTTTTGCCACCAATTTCCAATGTGCCTTAGACAAGCAAAACCTCTCTGAACCTCTTTTCTTTCAAATCTAAAACGGGGAGACAAGTTACATATTTCTGATTCTCAGGAAAGGTATTGGAGAAGCATAAAATGTTATTAAAAAACATCTTCCCACATGTGCTCCTCGTTCTGTATCCTGAGGGAAACAAACCGGTAGACCATTGCAATTCACCTAGTCAGGCAACAACGGCCAGCCAATTTCTTGCCAAAATACCCAAGATGTTCAGCTTATTCTAACAATCCAATATACAGTAAAGAGGGCAGCTGTTGACCATGTGACTAGCCATTTGGACAGCTGCCCCACTCCACATTCATATAACATACCGAATTAAGCATGCCCCAAGAAGAGAAGGAACCCTGAAAATGAGCAATGCTAGCAGGTAGCCTATTTAGAGTGTCCTGGTATTTGCAGGACAGACAGACAGATTATGTCCAGATAGCATAAAGCTGAGAGGGAGTAAGGATGTGCAGGTACCTCGGCCTCCCTCTCACTGTTTGGTGATGGTGTGCTGATGTCTGGCCATTGTAAGGTGCAAAAACACTTGAGGTACTCATGGAGAGTGGTCGTTTATTAGCTTATGATGAGAGTACCAGTCTGGGATACAATGTCAAGTGCCACCTGTCTATTAAAAGATTTTCACTTTATATACTGGGGAGAAAGCCCAACAACAATTAGTCAACAGGTATTGGATGAGGGCAGCCTATGATAATGTGCAGTCCAGTGCTGAGCTAGGGATCCACCTTCTTTGTATGCAGGCATCTTCCCCAGAGATGCGATATGCAGCAGGAGCATATAGCAAGGCCAGGAAAAACATATGGAACACATAAAAAATTAGCCTCGCAGGAGGTGTCAGCAAAGCCTATGGCGTACGTTCGCTCATGCACCTATTTTCCCTGCAGTCTCATCTGCAAGCTGTCTCAGTGTTTGTGTCCTATCAAGCTGAATGCACAGGTAGGTGGGAGAGGAGGAAAAAGACTGCTGTTCCATCAGAGTAGCGTACAGAAAGCTGGCATGATTACTGATGATTCTCCAAGTAAAAACAGTGAGAAAACGGGTTTCTGCTTATTGAGCTGTAAGTGCATCAATGATAACATATTTCCAGGAGCACAAGGTCACAGGAGTGCAGTCTCCACCGCTTCAAAACTCCTGCCTGTGAAGCAGATGTAAGCTTTGAACCTTAAATGCTGGAGGCTGCAAGTGACAGCAAAACAGTGGAAAACGCCCAGTTCACTCTCCCTTTCAGCATCCACGCTGCCACTGCGCAACACTGCGCGGAGACTGGGCAAGATGGACCCAGGGTCTGACCCAGTAAATGGCAGCTCTTATGGTATTACCAGCAGGCTAACAACATATGGAAGGAATAAAGCCAGAGCAAGTACAGAGCCCAGGAGACTGAGACTGTTCAACTCTGCCTACCGTTGGGACGGATGCAGAAACACCCATGGGGGAGAATCTCCTTTATAAAGTACAAGTGGGCAAATCTCGTAAATCAAACCATGATGCTGTGGCAAGATCTCCAGACACTGCTCCACACTTTCCCTTTACTTCAGAGGCCAAACTAATGTAATTTGCCTCAGACAGTGGCTGACCTTAGCTGGAGGAGTGTGGGCAAAAGCTGGCCTGTTTGTTTAGGAGGATGCTTTTCCCTGTTACTTTAATTTTTCCAAGAATGACAGGTTCCAAGAGTTTAAGTGGAATGGAAAGCAAGGAGACTGGCAATAGTGACCAGAGTTACCGGAGGATTATTAGGTTTAACAATGTCGGCTACATTTGCCCTCTCCCACAAACACAGAATCCGATGAGAAGAAAGACCAGAACAGGACATAGGCAACCAAAGAGATGCGGGCCAACACAAGCGAGTTGTTCACAATGGATTTATCTGACCCCATCAATTTCTCAGCTTTCAGCCTCATAAAAGCTTTTTTAGCTCATAACATTAAACAGATGGAGCAAGGACTTGAGCTGCAGAGGATCCTATATGGATCTCTCTGATCTGGGAAAAAACAGTTTCATATATTTCTCATTGTCAATAAGAATTGGGCTGATGGACACTTGTGACAGGGTAACACTGATATTCGGTTATCTCACTTGTTAGATAAGGGGTGTCAAACTCATCCAGTTGAGGCCTTGTCGATGCTGGATACAGTGGAAAGATCCTTTCCTTTGATTTGCAAGCAACACTTCTGTTGATACCATCCAGGATGCTGTTGGCTCATATTCAGTTCACAGTCCACTGTGACCCTCATGTCGCTCTCTGCAGAATTGCAGCCCAGCCAGGCATTCCAGTCTGTACTCGTGCATGCAATTTATTCCATCCCAAGTGCAGGACCTGCAGCCCTTGCTGAATCTCATCTGGCTGACTGAGGATTATTTCTCTAGTCTATCCAGGTCATTCTGGATCCTAGCCCTGCCCTCTGGAGTGTCTGCAACTCCATGCAACTTGGTGCAATCCATCAATTTGCCAAGTGTGCACTTGATCCCATCATCCAAATTATTAATGAAGATGTTGAGCAGTACTGGACTCAGGACAGACCCCTGGGTACCTCACTTGATACCTCCTCCCAACTAGACATTGAGCAACTGATCACGCCGAGAGAGGACTTGGTAGCAGTTTGCCGCTACATCAGGGGAGTACATCAAGGGCTCGGTGAGCAACTGTTCACCAGGGCACCCTTGGGGAAAACCAGGAGTAACGGCCGTAAACTCCTGGAAGACCATTTCAAGCTTAACACTAGGAAAAACTTCTTCACAGTCAGGGGGTCCAGACTGGAGTAAGCTCCCTCCAGAGGTGCAATCACCTACCCTGGAAATCTTCAAGAGGAGACTGGACGGTCACCTCGCTGGGGTCACCTGACCCCAGTTGTCTTTCCTGCTTAGTGCAGGGGGCTGGACCTGATGATCTTGCAAGGTCCCTTCCAGCCCCTAACGATCTATTGATCTACGAATCACTACCTGCCAAGTAAGATGATCCAACCAGTTATGTATCCATCTTACAGCACTTTTGTCTAATCTCGTTTCATAGATTCATAGATGTTAGGGTCCGCAGAGACCTTAGCAGATCATCGAGTCCGACCCCCTGCCCTGGGCAGGAACGAGTGCTGGGTCAGACGACCGCAGCCAGGTGCTTGTCCAGTCTCCTCTTGGAGACCCCCAGGGTAGGGGACAACACCACCGCCCTTGGGAGCCCATTCCAGATTCTGGTAACCCATACCGTAAAGAAGTTCTTCCTGATGTCCAACCTAAATCTGCTCTCTGGCAGCATGTGGCCATTGCTCCTAGTTACTTCAAGGGCTGGCCTGGTAAACAGAGCACCTCCTAGCCCTTGCTGTCCCGATGAATTTGTAGGCAGCCACAAGATCACTTTTCTTGCAGAGGCTGAAGAGATTCAGGTCCCTCAATCTGTCTTCATAGTATCTTACCCACAGGCCCTCAACCATATGTGTAGCCCTCCTCTGAACCCTTTCCAGGTTAACCACATCCCCTCTTGAAGTGCAGCACCCAGAACTGGATGCAGTACTCCAGCTGCGGACTGACCAGTGCTGCGTAGAGGGGAAGTATCACTTCCCTGGACTTGTTCGTCTTGCATCTGCTAATGCATGATAAGGTGCAGTTAGCTTTACTGATCACTTCATCACATTGACGGCTCATGTTCATCTTGGAGTCAACAGTGACTCCAAGATCCCTTTTCGCTGACGTGCTGCTGAGAAGGTCACCCCCCAGCCTTTTAGTGAGAATGCTTTGAGGGACAGTGTTAGAAGTCTTGCTAAAATCAAGGTATATCACAGCCACTGCACTCTCCCCTACCCACGAAGCCTGTCACCTTACAACAGAAGGAAATCAGGTTGGTCAGGTTTGACTTACTCTTGATGAACCACAGAATCACAGAAAATGAGGGTTGAAGGGAGCTCAGGAGGTCACATCTAGTCCATCCCCCTGCTCCAAGCAGGACCAGCCCCAGCTACATCATCCCAGCAAAGGCTTTGTCTAGCCGGGTCTTCAACTCCTCCAGTGATGGAAATCCCACCACCTCTCTGGGGAGCCTGTTCCAGGGCTTTACTAACCCTCTAGTGAGAGAGTTTTTCCTAATGTCTTACCTAAATTTCCCTTGCTACAACTTGAAATAATTGCTTCTTGTCCTGTCATCTGCCCCCACTGAGACCAGCCCAGCTCCATCCTTTTTGCAGCCCCCCTGCAGGGAGGTGAAGGCTACTATCAAATTCCCCCCCCCCCCCCGTCTTCTCTTCTGCAGACTATGGACTTCTTGAGGCCCTGCTCCATGATCTTTCCAGGTAGTGAGGAAAAGATGACTGGCCTGTAGTTCCCCAGATCGATCTCCTTCCTCTTCTTAAAGATGGGCACTGTGTTTTTTTCCTTTTCCAGTCACCTGGGACCTCACCTGAGCTCCACATCACTTCTCCCAATCAAATCAAACACAAAGGAAAAAAACCCAGCAGCAACAAAAAGTGTGGTTTTCATTTTAAATGGTCCAGGAACGCACAGGTTTTGATTATGAGCCTCAGCCTGAAGTTGTGTGGATCTTTCCTGATCCAGGTCCATCGGAGGTAAGATAGTGCTGGACCACAGGCAAGACTCAACCTTTTTATTTCCTACCCTGTCCTGCTCACAGGAACTAGTGGAAGAAGTCTCCTTTTGGGGTGTTCTATTTTTTTTTGTTCCCAGTTTATGAAAAAATAGCCATGCTGTTATGACAGTACTCCCAGACTTTTCTGGTTTCTCTGCCCACAAAAACCAAAGCGAAACACAAACCCTTGAAGAGTTTTGGAAATAAGATGGCCAGAAGATAGGGCCCTCACAGCAACGTACATCAGTTCAGCGTAGCCAGCACTGAAAACCAGCCCAGTCCCGGCTGGCCTTAGACGAAGCGTTCTGACTCTGCTGGAATCTCCCTGCCTTGTACACTTGTCTCCTTGCCCTCCTTTTTTCCCTTTGGATTAGCACCCTTGGATGAGCTCATCTAGCCTCCAGGTTTCAATTCCCTTTGATGGTGACTACTACTAACCTGAAACAACTAACAAATACAAAAAGCACTTTCTCCTCTTCAAACCTTTTTTTTGGTTGCTTAACACGGGCACGCAATTCCAGAATCATACTGGGTACCTCTCCTACAAACGGCAGTGGCTAATTGTTTGTTATTCTATTAGCACCCCATCTAAAATCTCCCTTTCCTCTACACACCCACAGCTGAAATCCTTATTTGTTAATGCACTTCGACTACTGCTGCATTTTTCTCTCTGAGCAACCTGCTTCTCATCTTGTTCTTCCTCCATCTATCCACCGTGCTACTGTTTAGAAAGCGGGGGGAAGGGGATTGTGACATGTTACTCTTCTTTCACTAGAGTCAACATCACACAGTACATTTCAGGTTTCTCTCTTCTCCTCCAAGGCTCCCATCCATCATTATTTCCCCCATGCACATCTTTCCATTTGCTCTGCCAAACTTCCTTTTGCTTGCTTTATTTCCATGTGCTTTTCATCCACTTGTATCCTTATTACGCTTTTTTCTATGCTTCCTATACATGTACACTACTTGGAGTCATGGAGAAGCAGGCTTGGAGGGGACCTCCAGAGGTCACCTAGTTCAACCCCCTACCTGGGCAGGATCAGCCGTATCCAAACCATCCTATACAAATCCGCGGTCTAACTCTAAGCAACACAACAGTCAATTCTGACACAATACAAGACATAACACCCGAACCTGTCACAGGCAAAGCTGGGGGACCACGGTGGCCCACATTCTGCTGCTGCAAAGGTTGTTAATATACACTTGCGAGCTCCAAGGCAGAGGAAGGCAAAACCCCGCTGCAGTCCATACCAATCTGACCATGGGGTAAAATTCCTTCCTGACCCCAACTACGGTGATTGGCCTGACCCTGAGCGGAGGGGCAAGACCCTCTAGCCAGGATCCTCCGTGTTTAGTCCCAAATTGATGTAGCAGCAGAAGAGTAAAAAACCCCTCTCCCCCAGCCCCATGCAACAACCAGCAAAGTCCAGAAGCATGAGAAATAACCACAGAAGAACATAGGCAAAGCTATGCCTAGATCATCCCTGATCAGTAGCTATCTTGCAGTTTAACATGTCCACTTTTTTATTTAAATCATGCTTTAAAAAGTATTTCTTCCATAGAAACCACCAAGAATAAGATACCAAATAAACTATGATAAATGCATAGATTTTAAGGCAAGAATTAGCCATTAAAATAATCTAATTTGCTGTTTGAAATTGTCTGTCTTTCACTTCCATACACTGGACCTCATTATACCTGGTCTTTTGGATTAAAAAGCAATCTACTACTAGAAATCTCCTCTTCATGTAGGAAACTGTAAACTGCAGTCAAGACTCTTTTCAACCTTCTTCTGAACAAACTAAATAGATGGAGCTTTTTAAGTCTCTCCCTGGAAGGCAGGGGTGGCTAGCCTGTAGTACATGCACCCGAAGTGGCAAGGACAGCCTGCGTGTGTGGCACATGAGTCAGGGAGGGAACAGGGAGTGCAGCTACAGACAGGGAAGGAAGCAGAAAGCAAAGCAGCAGTTTATGCAGGGAGTCCAGGACAAAGAGCAGAAAGCAGAGCAGTAGACAGGGCAGGGAAGACTGGCAGGCGGGGAGAGTGCAAGGCTTAATTTGTGGCACACCTGCCAAAAAGGTTGGCCTCCCACTGCTACATGGTATGCATCTCCAGTCCTCAGATGATCTGTAATGCCTTGAGAAGTGAGCATTGTCTAGTTACCCATCTCAACTTTATTGCCTGTATATCTTAGATAAGATTCTTGGGTTGAGGGTCCCAATCCTGCTGCAATCACCTGATCCTTGGCCAGGACCATAGCTGAGCTAGTCTGAGACCCTGGTGTAATCCTAACCCTGCTATGCATTCAGTTTAAGGTGTGATGGAACGCAAACACAAAAATATTACACATTTTTGTGCAATATTTTTGTGGCTGATTTCCCTTTCTGTGGTGCTATTAATTCCCTGAGTGTATGGCTGGGTTACTACCCAAGATATAATTAACAGACTAATCATTTCTGAAGTGTAACATCTGTCTGGGGCCTCTAATATCTACAATACAGCTCCACACATGATGATGGCATTTAAATTAGTTATCTTATTTTTATATATATATAAATAACTAATTTATCTGCTATATCTATATAACTGAATATATATATTATATCTATAAATATATTCCTCCCCCCACCACCCCAAGGATTACACCTGTCTTGAAAACATACCTCCCTTGCATAGGATGCACCCTCACTGATTTGGCTTTCTTGTCTACGAAGCCACTGGAACTACAATGAGTTATTAGGCTGTTAGGAAAGGCTATGAAGTAAAAGGAAACAGAAGGAGAGCAAATGCTTTATTCTCTGCAAATCCGATTATGAGTTCTGCCAGAGAAGGGACTGTGTCATCTTCTATACCCTGTACACCATGGAGTAAGACAACATTCAACAAACGAATAGAGTTACTCAAAATGAACAATAAAAAGTACGATGGACCTATCTATAACCTCTTATGTGAACAGCGTTCAGAGATCTACCATGGGGCTCTGAGTCCATTATGAAAATGTTTCTAGCTTTCGAAAGAAAAGTGTTTAGAGATGGTGGGGTCAGCATTACAAACAAATGTGAGTTACCCAAGAGGAATGCTCCTTCATCTGATGCTGGTTGCTATGAGGGCCATTTGCATGGCCACGCCAAAAACAGTTTTGACAGAGCTGGTAGTTGTGGCACTGCTGGCATCGGTACCGGAAACCCATCATGCTCTCACACCGGCAATATGAACATTCCACAGGATGGAAGACTTTAGGGGGGGAAAAAGAAAGAAGCAATAAGAGAATCTTAAAAAAACTATTGATTTTACCATGATCTGGAAAAACAACAACCATAAAAGTAAATTTGAGTTCTCAAATTCCTGAATATCAAAATAGAAGTTGAAAATGAATACTTACAGGTATCAGTTATATTACACAGTTTTAAAATTATTTCCATTTAAATTTATCCCTATTTAGTTGCAGTCTTATCCTGAAGACTGTACACAATTTCTGGAGTCCACGTAGTATATAAAAGATTTTCAAATCTAACATAGTGCAATCTACCAAACAAGGCAGTGAAATTCTTTCTTCAAGATATTTTAAAATAAATTGACTGAAGTACTAAATACACAAAAGGAAACAATTGGGCAATGTCAGAGAGAATTTTGCATCTATGTCGTCTGAGTTCATCACAAAATAATAGATGTTGCAAACTGTCAAACCCAGCCAGTACCTACATGTAAAGCATGAATTAATTTTTGAGTATTCAGAATTGTGCTAGCAGCCTCAAACAAGTGCAGATGCCATCCCTTACAATCTAAATTAGACATACCCCAAATACTGAAGATCATAAGAGACAAAAGAAGATAGAAGGAAGGAGGTATGAGTACACTAAAGCTTGCAATCGCTCCTATTTTTTCCTCTTTGGGATTATTTAGTCTCATCCTTCATTCTTCTTATGAGAGATGATAACATTGAGGTTTTAGGAGAGCTGGAATGAGCAATTTGTAAATGAGGTGAAGACAGTAATTTGGCAAACAGTGAGTTTGAAAAGGGACAGCAAAAGGAAGGCACGTAGATGGAAATGGAAGAAACGTACAACTAGCATCACTGCTCGAGTGGAGATAACGGAGAAGGAAAACACATCACTGATACGGACTTAGGCCAAGCTCTATGAGGTCGTGAACTCATAAAGATAAGGAACTTAAAGCTGATTTCCTGACAGTATGAAAACCAGTAAAACATGAATAAATAGATGGAGAGATATTTTAATCAAAATAAATGAGAAAACTTTTTACAGATAGATTGCGTGGGGCAATTCCCAGGATCAGTGATTATTATGAACAAGCTTTTGGCTGTCAGGAGAGAAAGAAAGAGGAAGATATTGGTGCTGCAGCACTTTGATAAGAAGTGACAGGACTTGGCTGCAGCCTAAACATAGGATAAATAAATCTGACTTGCAAAGGAGCCTACAGCCTTGGATGACTGAGGAGGACGGTGTCATCTATTGTAACCGTCACTCACTCGCCCCATCCTTTTTAACTTCATGTCTCTGCTGTTGCTAGCCAGTCTACCAGCGTTTCCTCTGCTCTCCCCTGTACCAGAAGACATCGTTTCACATCGGCTCTCCGCTGCCATCTGCTCATCTCCAGGGATATTTATTGCAATGCTCACCTGCCTTCCTGCTGTACCCTCTCC
>NW_005842568.1:616694-618457 GCF_000455745.1 Alligator sinensis | reverse complement strand
CTCTTTCCTCTTCTCCTCTTGCTACACCTCTGAAAAGATCACAGCCACCCACACACCACCTCTTTATATTTCATTTCTTCCAGCTCCTGGCTCTCTCAAGAGATCTGGCACTCTTCCTTTACACCGTGTCTCTGCAGCTGCTGTCTCCTGACGCCCTTTCCATCTCTCAAGGTCTGGTCTCCTGGATCAGACTGGGGAGGTGTTACACCCCTTCCCTGCACTGTCCGTTTCGGAGCCCTCTACTCCCCTATCCCCGGCTCTTCTGAGAAACAACGCATCTCCTCTCTTCCCTTTCATATTACTGTCTTCTACTCTCCTCCCAATGCTTCCCCATCCTCCTCCTCCTCCAATTCCTCCTCCTTGCCTCTCTAACGTCTTCTCTGCACAGCTTCCCACACTTGTCCTCAGTGACTTCAGCTTGCCAACCAATGACCAATCCAACATCTCCAGTACCCACTTATCGTCGTTCAACTTGAAGTCTTGGTTCAATTCTCCACTCACCAAAAGGGGCACTCCCTCAACTAGATCTTCAGAAAGCACTGCTCCTTCTCTGATTTCAGCTGCCAAGTTAATAGGATCATAGGAAAAGTAGGGCTGCGAGGGGCCTTAGGAGGTCATGTAGCCCAGCCCCCTACCCAGGACAGGATCTCTCAATAAAAACCAACCCAGCCAAGAGTCTGTTTAACCAGCTCTTAAAACATCCAAGGGCAGTTTCCACAAGCTCTCCAGGTAGCCTGTCCCAACACTTAACCACCTTCACAGTGAGCAAGTTCTTCCTAAAATCCAACCTAAATGTCCTTTGTTACAGTCTGAGGCCATCACTTCTAATCGTGCTCCAGAGTTGTACAGCTCCTTCCTCTCTGTAATCACCCCGCAGGTATCTGAAGACTGATTTCAATTCTTTCAAAGTGTTCTCTTCTCCAGACTCGGTCACCATAGGTTTTTTTCAGCCTCTGCTTGTAAGTCATGCTTCTCAGGCCTCCGATTGTTTTGGTGCACTCTGCCGGACTCTTTACATTGTGTCCACATCTTTCTTGAAATGGAGGGCCCAAAACTGATCACTGCTCCGGATGAGACCTCATCAGTGCCCAAGAGAGTAGAAGAATCACTTCCCTTGATTTGCAAATACCGCTCATGCTGATACAACCCCGTTTGCTATCGACTTTTCTTGCAACAAGACTGGTCTTGCAGCTTATGTTCCACGGTAAGCCCCAGGTCCTCTTCTGCAATACGGCAGCCTAGCCAGTCATCCCCCAGGCTGTACTTGTACATGCACTTATTCCATCTCAAGTGTATGACTTTTACACTTGGCCTTGTTGAATCTCATACGATTGATCGTGGACCATTTCTGAGTCTGTCCAAGTAATTCTGGATCCCAGCCCTCCCCTCCTGAGCGTCCACAACTCCACTCAATTTGGTGTTATCCACCAATAGGCTAAGCATGCACTCAACTGCACCATCTAAATCAGGGGCGGGCAATTATTTTGGGCGGAGGGCCGCTTACCCAGTTTTGGCAGGCTGTCGAGGGCCGCATGGGTAGTGCCACCCCTTGACATGTGCCCCGCCTCCTGGCAGGTGCCCCACCCCCTGGTCACCATCTTGGGACCAATGTCCCAGGTAAGGCCCAAAGTGGGGCACAGGCTGGCAGGGGTCTGTGGAGCCAGGCTGGACTGCACCAGCCAGGAGAGGGGGGAGCTGGCCTGGGTCCATAGAGCCCCTGCCAGCTGGGACCCCACGCTCCTGCCACCCTGCTCTGGGCCCCG
>NW_005842568.1:594114-616476 GCF_000455745.1 Alligator sinensis | reverse complement strand
GAACGGCGCGGGGGGGGCAGTGCCAAACACTGCCTGATGCGGCAAGCGGGGTGCCGCAGCTGATGTCGCCACATGCAGCCCTGACGGGCGAGCCTGGAGCTGGTGCGGGGCCCAGGCTTGCAGCGGGGCTGGGTTACAAAATGGTGCTGAGCATTGGAGAGGGGAAAAGCAGCCCCTCACCCACCCCATGCCCTGCACTGCAGCCACTCGCAGCCCGTGTGGGGCTGCCTGTGCCTGCTCAGGACAGCCCCGCGTGGGCTGCAAGCGGCTGCAGTGCGGGCACTGGCCTCAGGGCAGGGGAGGGGCTGTGCCACTTTCCTCTGTGCCGGGAAGGAGCCTGGGGAAAAGCTGAGCGTGGGGAGGGGGCGGCCCCTCCCCCGCCCCGTGCAGGTGTTCGCAGCTCGCAGCCCGTGCGCAGCTGTGCAGGGCAGGTGCAGGCAGCCCCAGGGGGGCTGTGTGTGAGCAGCTGCACACGTGGCGCCAGGCACAGGGTGGGCGAAGAGCCACTTTTCCTCCCCCCCGCTCAGCTTTCCCCTGGGCCACTTTTCCCCGGGCTCCACCCCTGCCCTTCCGCCCCCCTTTCCCCTTACCTGCGGTGCTGGCGCGGGGCAGCCAGGCGGTCTCAGCCTGGGGCTTCTGGCTGGGGAGGGTAGGGCCAGGCAGGCCCTACTGCTGGGGGAGCCCGCTGGGCTTCCCCTGGGTCCTACTGCCCTTGGTTCCTGTCATTTTTGACAGGAACCAAGGGCAGATAAATATTAATTTTCTAAATGTTTTGGGGGCCCCATGGGCCGGACAGAAGGCCTTGTGGGCCAGATCCGGCCTGCGGACCATATTTTGCCCACCCATGGTCTAAATCTTTAGTAATGATATTAAACAATGCCAGACCCAGGAGAGATCCCTAAGGAGCCCCACATGATACCTCTTTCCAACCAGACATTGAACCATTGAGGAATCATAGCAAATGAGGGCTGGAAGGGAGCTCAGGAGGTCACATCTAGTCCAACCCCCTGCTCAAAGCAGGATCAGCCCCAACTACATCATCCCAGCCAGGGCTTTGTCTACCCAGGTCTTGAAAACCTCCAAGCACAGAGACGCCACCACCTTTCAGGGTAACCTGTTCCAGTGGTTCACCACCATCCTCATGAGAAAGTTCTTCTTAATATCTAACCTCAGCTTCCCTTACTGCAACTTGAGCCCATTGCTCCTTGTCCTGTCATCTGTCACTACTGAGTCCAGCTCCATCCTCTTTGCAGCCCCCCTGCAGGGAGGTGAAGGCTGCTATCAAATCCCCGCTCAGTCTTCTCTTCTGCAGACTCAATCAGCCCAGTTCCCTCAGCCTCTCCTCAGAAGTCACGAGCCCCAACCCCATAACCATGTTTGTTGCCCTCCGCTGGGACTATCCGTTGAGTGTGATGATCCAGCCAATTATGCATCCACCCCACAGTACTTTCATCCAGTGTGAATTTCCTCAGCTTATTAATGAGAATGTCATTGGAGACAGTGTCAAAAGCCTTGCTGAAGTCAAGGTATAGCACATCCACTGCTCTCCCCCCATTCCACAGAGCCTGTTACTTTATCATAGAAGGAAGTCAGGTCAGATAGGCATGATTTGCTTTTGATGAATCCATGCCGGCTGGTCCTGAACATCCCGTTCACCTCCAGATGCTTCAAAATAGATGCCTTGATGACCTGCTCCATAATGTTTCTGGCTATTGAGGTAAATCTGTAATTCCTTGGATCCTTCTTACTTCTCTTAAAGGTGTGTACTACAAAACTTCATGAATTCTCAAAGATGACAGCCAACATTTCTGAAATTACCTTGAATCATTTTTGCTGCCCTCTGCTGGGCTCTTTCCAATGAGCCCACAGTCAGACGAAATTTAACAAAGACCAGTGTGAAGTCCTGCACTTAGGACTGAATAAATGCATGCACACATGCAGACTGGGGAATGACTGGCTGCAGTACTAGAGGACCTGTGGGCTACAGGGGGCCATAAGCTGAATATGAATTTATCTGCAATCTGCCTCCATCGGCTCCTTCTCATACCCACTTTCTCAGTCATTCCACATGTTCTAGCCCAACCATATTAATGATTTCTCATCTGCTCTCAGTTGACACCTTTCCTACTCTCTCTTCAACTCATTTGGTTGTTGATTTGCTCTCCATGCTTTATTCTCCTCCACTCTTGGCCCTTTGGCCCCTCTTTCCTATTGTCCCTCTTATCCCTGCCCGTGATTATCCTTGTTCTTGCCCAATACCACCTCCCTCCCTTCCACTTCTTATACTGTATAAGATCTCCAGCAAGAGTCATGGAACCAGGCTCACGTGCTCCACTACATGAATTTATTCTTTCCTCCTCCACTTCTGGCATCCATCTAGCTGAATTCTGCTTTTCCAGCTTAAAATGAACCAGCGCAGCTGTGTTTTTGCTAATTTTGACTCACCTCTCAAGCTTCTCCTCCTCCTGCCACTTCTTTCTCTGCACACAATCTCATCAATTTCTTCCGTGGGAAAACTGGCAAATATGATGTGACTTTCTGTGTTCCCTTCCCTCGTCCTTTCCTACAATTCTCTTCTTCTCTTATCAGAGATTCAAAAGCTTCTCATCTGCTCCCCTCTCTGAACCCGTACATTTTTGCCAGTGAGCTGTGTCCCATCTCATTTCCTGATCTACTTCATGCCCGCTCTCACTCACCTTACCTCTCATCCTCTCAACTTTCTCACACCTCTCTGACTCTTTCCTGTATACAAGTATACTGTAATCTCCTTAGTTTTAAGAAAAAGCCACCCTTGAGCATATGAGTCTCTCCAGCCTCAACACCTCATTGAATAGACTTGTTTACAATTACTCCAGTTTAATCCCAAACCTTCTCCACCCAGTTTCTGCCCTTTGCATTCCACTTTAAGATTATGACTCTCCTGTGCTTTAATGACCTCTTCCCAACCAAAACTCAAACCATTACATACTGTCCTCATCTCCTCGGCTTGTCTATAGCCACCTAAAAAAGTTAAGCATGCTAAATTTCTTGAAATCATCTTGAATTCACTTGGCCATCTGTGTCCGTCTTTACTCTGATTCTTGAATAATTAGCTCTTTGGGGCAAAAAGCAATTCTTCTCATTCTATACTTCTATTGCATCTATCACAATAGGGTCCCAGTCCATGACTAGGACTTCCTAGGTACTGTGATAATACAAATAACATTAATGAAAACAGTGGTAAGGTGTTTATGAATAAAAATATTGGGATCACTCCATTTTATTGAGTTTCAGATTATGGTGAATCCCACAGGCTCAAATATCTAGGACAGAATGAGAGGTACAAGACCAAGCGACAGCAGACTAATCCAGATTGGACAAGTAGTAGGGTCCACATAGGCATGACAGTCACGCCTATATAAATGCAGAAGAAATGAACAAAGCTATAATTTCTTAAAGGAGGTGAGGAACACCACCCCTCAGACTATAGGGGTCATGGCAAGGAAAGGGGTGCCTGGAGCCCCCAAGCTGGCAAGGGACATGGGGAAGCTGGGAAGGGATCAGGTGCTTAAAGAAGGGCCTGCGCCACCGCTGCCATCCCTGCCCATCGGGCACAGACATGAGCTGCTCCTGCCAGGGCTGCTGAGAGCAACTGTGCAAGGAGCTGTACTCTGTTGGGGACAGTGACAGCAGTGTGGGGGTGGGCTTCTCCTTCCAGCACCTGCTCCCTACCCACCCCCCTGGTTCCAGGTATCCCCCAATGACCAGAAACTGGGACTGAAAGGAAAAACCTGTGTGCCACTGCCACTGTCCCCAGTTGAACCCAGGACCCTGCCCAGCTGCTCCCTGTAGCCCACAGCTGGAGTGGGGCAGAAGCAGCTCTTGGGCTCCCCCTGCATCCAGCTCACTCAGGAGTGGTGGACAGGTGGTGGTGAGTGCACACCACTGCTCCCCTCCTGGATCCACACCCCCCGGATATTTGTATCTTGTTATGTTCGCTGAGCCCTATATCACACATTACCCTATACGCCAAGGATTCTACTAGTCACCTCTGAATTCACTCCCTCCAAATGCAGGAGACTGGACTGTCCGTGGTATTTCCTTCTAGTCCTATGATAACCAAGCAGACAATGTAGAGAGAGAAGAGCAGAGTTTTAAAACACAGCCTTTAAGAAACCGCGTAGGAGAGAGCTGTCAAATGACACTAAGAACAACTAGTAATAAAAAAGAACGGAAAAAGCAGAAGGACAGAAGACAGCTAAGATGTCAAAGGAGAGAATGTAAACAGAAAGCAGGATGAGGACAGAATAAGTCTTGAGAATGAGGTCAGAGGAGGTTATTCGAGGTTTTAGCACGAAAACATTCTTAAGAAGGTTTTGGCACCTAAGAAAAAGCAGTTGCTTGAAACTATGGAAAACAGAGAGGTGATGTTGGGAGAAACGTATATTGAAGTACTTGCCACCACCGATTTCTGTTCATGTGTTTATTCTAAGATTGCCCTCCTAGATACCACGCCAACAGTTAAATCTGTAAAGCAGGCTGTATATAGCTATAAGACTTCACTTTACCCTGAAGAACCCCAGATGACCACAGTAATCCACCCATTCATGACCTGGAAATTAGATTAGTGTAACATAATATACTTAGGAATGATATTGCTGGCTTTAAAAAAAGCTTTTAAAATGCAGCTGCCTATTTCACAACGCGTGCAAGCAAGAGCCTACCACTCCAAAGGCTTCATAGTGTACACTATCAGCCCTCATACCCAAAGTCAGGTTCAAGGCTTTGGTTCCAATTCTTAGATTTCTTTATGGAAACAGCCCAAACTACAAGAGAAGCAGCCTCGTTCTTCCCTCCTGCATTCCTTTGCTCCAATTGGGTCGTCACGCACAAGGGTTTAGTGTACATTAAAAACAGACTTGTTGGACGGTAGCCCTGGAAAGAGGAACTCCTGGAATACATCGAATTGTTCACACAAACCTCACTGCCATCGCAACTGAATAGAACACAGTCTCAGGCATCAATCCCCAATAATTAACCTGGTCTACATTCAAATGCACCCTCCTCTGGTAGGCTGAGGGGAAAAAATGACACCCTAAATCGTTGGGTTTTTAATCCTTGTAAAACCAACTACTAGTAACAACTATGGCTGAGAAAAATGTCTAGAATTTAGGGCTAAGTGAGGAAGCATGAAAGATGCTGCAGTTTCACCGAAACAGTGACTAAATCTTCCTAAATGCTAAAAATGAAAACATTCGGGCCCAATCGTATTGTATAGTTTTATACACCATTTCTCAAAGCCGATGGTGGCCTTTAAAGAGCAAGCAAACAGGCTCTCTCTGGCTGCTGATTCACACTACCTGGTCTTAAGTAGTATCATCCTCCTGGTCAAGGCACAGGGAACAGAGGTAACAAACCCCAGAACTATGTTATGCCAGAAATCAGTCAGTGAAGAACTTTCTCCACCATCTTTCTTGCTCTAGCTTTTAGGTATGCCTTGATTTCTGATACCTAACGTGTCAAGCAAACTTGGCTAAAATGTATTTGCTAGGGACAGTCTTTTTGAAAAGTACCTCCACATTTTTCTATCATCTGCATTTGTCAGCACTACCGTATCCCTGAATGTAGGTTTTTGAATGCTGAAGGAAGGTTGAAGCAAGACCAACAGGCCCAGAGACCTTCAGACTCCCCTTGGGCCACAGGTTCATGTGAACACTCACTCTCTTAGCCAGAGCAGGAGGGCAAAGGACCTTAATGTCTGCATGAGTGACACGCTGTGGGGAGGGAAAATATGAGACCCACAGTTAGGGGCCCTGTAGAAAAGCAGAGAGCAAATCTGGGCAGTGAGAACGTGACAGGAGGCACTCTGTCTTCATGCCCTTTGGACTCCTATTTTAGGACCTTTATGAAGGGAGTGGGAGAACTGAATGTCCATATTTCTCAGGGGGAAATGGTTAAAGCTCATCACCATAACCATAATTCAGGAAAGGCCTCAAATAAGAGGAGTAAGAGCAGTAGATGGAGTGGTTCTGCTTCTGACAAACTCTTTGAAGAGGCAAGAAGTGAAGAATGCCATCCAACCTAATGCCCCAAATATTATTCAGCTACCAACTTACACACGTGGGGACGAAGGAGAGTAAAAGGGGCTGTACATCAAGCCATTAACACTGGTCCACATACACCAGGGGTTGGCAAAATGCGGCCCGAAATTAGTGCCCGCCCCTGAGAGACGTGCTCCCAAAGATGTAAGCAATCCAGTTGTGCTCCTGGAGCGCAGGATCTTGGTCAGCTCTGAATGTGCCCTGATAATGGGAAGCATGTTGACAGTTTGGATAGCAGAAACATCAATACATTTTATAAGTTTCAGGGGTGCAATCAGAGCATTTTCTGATCTTTTACCCCAGGAAGACAAAATTACCTCTCTCACTTTTTAAAAGAGGGACAATCCTTCTGTAAGGCAGAAGGAAGAATGAAACTCACTGGCATTTCTCCCCAAAAAGGCACCAAAATTCATTCCAATGAAAGGTCATCCGACGTGAAGAATAGGAGCAACTGATAGCTCCTGACTAGGACAACTCAAACTAGTCAGAAATGCTTAAGCAGGAGATTAAGCATGCTTCACAAATCATATCATTCTTCCTAAGAGAAGCTGAAAATCCAACTGCTTCTTCAGAGCCCTGGACAGAAAATACATTTTCCTCACTTGGGGGCGGTGGGGGTGGTTGGAATAAGTCCCAATACCAGATAAAGCTTCTTTGCAAAGGAACAGGATGATAAAATATGCCCAACATCTATCCTCTTTATAATTGCCCTTCAAGTATTTGAAGACTTATCAGATACCTGAAGGGCGATCATAAGGATGATTTAGGGTAGGAGATGGGACTAGATTCAATGGCCTCAAACTGTAGCAGAGGAAATTTCAGTTGGAGGTAGGAAGAACTTTGCGAGTACGAGGGTGGTCTGGCATTGGGACACGCCACCTAGAGAGTTGTGATCCCCGGAGACTGGCATGAGCTGGCCAAACAGACACTTGGCTAGAAAGGCTTAGCCGGGGATGACCCTGCCTTAAGCAGGTGGCTGGACTAGGCTGAACTCATGAAATCCCTTCCAGCCCTACTTTCTTATGATCCTTCAAAGATAAAACCAAAGAAATTGGAGTTTAACAACCCAAACTGTTAATGTTCACAGAGAACCTATTTCTTGCCTACAGTGCAGACACAGGTGAAAAAGAAAACTTTTCTAGCCATGTTGATCCTGTTGCCAGCCCTGGCCATTTTCAAGGGCCCAGGCGAAGCTGCAAAAGTGTGGCTAAGCAGACGGCCACAAAGCCTGCTTCTGAGAGGCTGCAGAATGAGCCTTTGCAGACGTGACATCACCTTGGTCAGCAAAGTAAAAGCAGCAATCAGCAAGTCCAGCTAAACCAGTAACGACATCCAATTAAAGCACAAAGCCTGAAAGGAGGCATTATAAGGGAAGATCATACATTAAATAATACAGATCTACCACAACGTAGCTTTATCTTAAAATGTTAATAGTAATAATCTGTGTAACCAAATGTATTTGATGTTGTCTTGCTATAGTAGACATCTTTTTGCTAAGTTTCTAGATCAGTTGTGAAAACAACTATAGCCTTCTTTACAGAAGACCATAAACTTTGGGGAAGAGAAAGACTGGCTGACAGCAAGCAGTCTTCCCTGATGCTGCAGGAAGGCGATAAGGAATCCTTCCTTTCAGAAGTCTAACCTTCACGGGAACATAAATCCCAAGTAAGCGACATCTTCCAAATCCACAAGAGGTCTGGTTCAATCCAGTTCCCAAATTAAACAAAGACAGCTGAAAAAAAACCAAATTAGATGGCTTATTCTTATGTTCTACAGATATAAGGCACTGGCTGGAGGGAAATTAGGAGAACTCCGAAATTCAAGAAGACCTGCTGCCTACCTGCATGCCACTCTCCTTCCCCACCTCGATCTCCCCAGCCAGTGTAGGTAAGAACCTATACTGTGCTGTCACAGGAAGCCAGAGAGACTTTGGGAAAACTGTTTGTTTTTGTATTTTGGGGCAAAAACAATAAAAGACTGGGCTGGAGACCTGTTTCTTGCTTCTTTTATCAGTAGCCAACTTGCAAGTTTACTCGTCATTCAGGTAACAATGCCTAGCTAGGATGACAGGAAAGTAAAGGAAAGGGGAAGATCGTTTCTTTTAATGCAATTAGGTACACTTTCTTATATTTCTTCTTTTGTCATGGACAAAAGGAGGGAGGGAGAAACAATATAAGCATTAAGGTTTTTTTCCACTTCAGGAGTTATCTTTAGTAATGATATCTTCTACTTTCTTGCACAGGCCCTAGTTCCCTGGAATTTTACCAAAATGGATTCAAAGGCCAACTCTATGGCAAAATACTCATCTTAAGTTGCACATCAAACTGAAAACTGAAGTATGCCTTTTCAAAATAAATGTTCTGGGTTTCTTTAGAATAGCATTTCTTTAATAAGTAAGCTTTATGTGATCTCTTTTAAGAGAAGAGGATTTTTCCTACCTTCAAATTGGATTTCTCCAAGGGAACAAGCTCAGTCCACAACTTTTTTTTTCTTTTTCGCTTACAGCACACTTGAGCAGTCAGAGATGGCCACAGAAACTGCACAATTCCAGGTCTCATCAAGCTTCGCTGAAGTACCTTAGCAAGGACTGCTACAGGACTTTAATTGGAACAGGCAGAAACAGGGAAGAAGATAAATGTCTGGTTGGAAGGAAAAGTTAGGAAACAGAAATGCTCTACTGTGACAAGGTGCAATCAAGAAGAGAGTTTGCATCATACTGCCAACCAACAAGGGATCATGAAAAGCTGGTTGCAGAGTCACATTGTCCAAGAAT
The DNA here is from genome assembly GCF_000455745.1 of Alligator sinensis. Taxonomy (NCBI): domain Eukaryota; kingdom Metazoa; phylum Chordata; order Crocodylia; family Alligatoridae; genus Alligator; species Alligator sinensis. The sequence continues at coordinate 607,623 of NW_005842568.1, read as the reverse complement.
GAAAAATTAAGAGTTAACAGTAGAGAAAAAGAATCAATAAAGCAAGACAGAGAACTGAAGGCTGGGTCATTGTGCACTGGACTTGTTTTATCAGAGAAACATTATCTATGCGCCGAATGAAGAATTCAAGTCCACAGTGAATAAGCGCTATACAAAATGCCTCTATCCATAATAAAAACGGAAAGACGTAGAATCATTCTTCAAGCACTGAAGAAAGAAGCATGCCAACGAAGACTGTGTTTCAGGGAGCCACGTTTATAAATGTCACGTTTGCAAAACTAGCCTCAAGAAATATTTCCCAACCCTACTGGTAGCGGCACCTCTAACTGCCATGCTGAGGGCTGAGCGCACCCCTGGCAAAGAGGCTGCGCTTACCAGGAGCTGGTTAGGAGTTGTCTTGGAATCGAGTCAGCTGCCTGTCTCCTGCACGGTGCACTCCCCAAACACGCACTACGCTGATACACATTGCCAGCCAGAGCCTATGATGCTTAAAAAAGACAAAAATACAATTCTATAAATAGTAATGCAAGAAAAAAACCCTATGCTGCATCTCGGTTACATCTCCCAACGCAACACATACAACGACCGCAAAAGCCAGTAATTGAAAAGTCAAGGCATATACCTCCCACTTCACTCAGAGCCGCACATTTTACCGCAACAAACCTAACCACCCCCAGAACCATAACTCCACCCCACAGCAATGCCATCCTCCCACGAGACCCTTGCCTAGCTCTCTTGTCATAGGAAATAATCCCGGTTCCTCCTTTTGCCCCAACCACATCTAAAAAGCCCTGGAAAATTAAACACTCGAGGATTCATTGATACCCCAATGCTTGGTGAACAAAGCCAACCAGCATGTCATGAGCCGAGACTATGGCTATGATTACTCTTTAACAAATCACCCAAGAGTGCACAACATACCGACAGTCTATGAGAAAAGGGGCTTGTAATACTGTTACCCTGCCATCACTGCCGCCGCCTCTATTCTTTTCTCTTGAAGCTTGTCTTAGATTAACCTTTTAGGCACAGACAGTCTTTTGCTTTCTATATTTTCATTAGCACAAATGGGCCTACTATGTGCTAATACAACACAAGTAATCAGTCAACCCAGGCCTCATGCAGGCATTCAGTTTCTCCTGGGAAAGTCACTGCACTCCCAGGAGAAATCACAAGCATACAGATATTCAGCCTTTTTCTCCTAGAGTAAAAAGAGCCACTCTGGAGAAAACTAACCTGGGAACAATCAAGGTTAAGTCACTCCCAGGAGAATTTCTCCTGGGAGACTGGATGCCTACATGTTGTGGCTTCTCTCAGAAGAAAATGCAGTCCCCCTAGCATCCCTTCCCACCCCACCCCCACCCCCACCTGAAGACAGTGTGTTGCTTCCTGGACTCCAGCAGGGAACAGAACATGTTCCCTTCACAATCTCCACATTGTGCTACAGGGAACCACAGACGGACTGTGGGCAGCCTGAGTCAGCCAATCAGGGCTGTCTATGCACTGCTGCCATCTGTTGCCAAGCAGACTGAGGGAGGGAGCCTGCAGAGCTAAAACAGATATATGCATAAGCCACCCCCCCTCAGCTGCAAGCTTTCCAAAATTCAGGGTTTTCGCATTCAAATGTCCATACACACAACTCTGGGTATGTTTCTCTACCAGGAGAAAACACCTGGGGAATTCGCCCAGATTACGTGAAACATGGTGCCCATGGGTGCCATGGCGCCCCCAAGGTTTATTCAGGTGCTCACACACATTTTCACGATCAGTAAAAATCATTATTCCACCAAAAAATGCTGTCATTGCCAACTGAACTCAGAACAGCAACACTTAAAAAAAAAATTTCACAGGCTGTACGCAACAGCCAGCAAAATGAGACTGAGTCAGTCTGACTGACACAGTGTCGGAGTGGTGCTTACTACTCACTCCCTCCCCAAATGACACCATGCCCATGCGCATATCCAGGATTCTCAATTCTAAACTTTAATACTCATATTGGTGTCCGCTGCTTTTTCTTTTAAATTCAAATGTGCCCTTGGGCACATAAACGTTGGGAACCCCTGTATTATAGCTTTCACTGGTATCTTATTTTTGATCTTTTTAAGAAACTCATCTACCTCACCTCTCCAGACTTTCCCCAAGAATTCTGATGATTAGTTGTATCTGAGCACTTCAAGTAGTTCTTCCTCATATGATCCATTTTTACTCAGCAGAGACAAGGATTCAGATTACAAAGCAACATATAATGCCATGTAATCTGAATCCCTGAATAGATCCGTCTCAGCTAAGAATTAAACCCAGATCCATACTCTTAGGCCAGTTTTAGATGAATCTTTAATCACAAAACTATCATCTCCTTCTTCACCCTGTCATTCCATATTAAATCCAATGTATGCTGCAAGTCCCTTGGGATACGGTAGTTTGTGTTTTTTCTTGGTTTGGGTTTTTTTTTTGCAACACCAAACATATATCAAGTATGTCATAAAGATATCAGATGGTCAATCCTGAAAGAGATTTCACTATGAGTTTGGATGAGACTCTCACGGCAGTTTAACTTGGCATGGGCACAGCTTCTATACTGCAGCAAGAATGTGTGCATTATGTACGCACACTATAGATGTCAACAGTTTAGTGATGGCAGAACATACAAAGCTGGAAGAGGGGAAAGGGTACTGAGGTTGGCACTACTAAGGAACCAATGTGGGTGAAGTGATAGGCAATGGAGAAAGGATGAGATAAATGGGGGTAGAGTCTTCAGGACTTTGAATGTCAAACTAAAAAGCTTGACTTTAGCTATAGCTTTCAAGGTATAATCCATGGAAGGATTCACAAAAGGGATACTGCAGTCCTTCTGACAGACAAGGAAGATAAAATTTTGCCACAGAAATATGGACAGAGCGAGTAAAGAGGGCTAGCTGCAGGTATCAGAGGGAGTGAAAAGGAAGGGAGTGCAGTAATGAAGGCAACAGATCTTTAGGGCAGGGAGAAGCAGTTTATCTGCTAAGATCAGAAAAATAGAAAGATTTTTAACATGTTATTGAGGTAGAAGTCTCCAGAGTTGATCATTACTTGGATTAAAAAAAACCAAAACAGAAAATGAATTAACCCGAGACAGTGGGCAATAAGGAGTTCAGGTTACAGGAAATGGATGGCCAAAATTTTATGAAGAAATAGTAGTCCCCATGTCTTCTTTATTGAAGAGCAAAGCTTCAAAATGAAATATCATATGTAGGAGAGTGAAAGCAAGGAGATGCGTACAAGGTGGAGAAATACATTTGGAAGTCATCACCATAGAATCGATGGCTAAATTTCTGCAAGTCCAAGAAGTAACCTAGGAAAAAGAGTCAGCCAAATAATCATCTAAGACTTCAACAAGACAGAGGAAGTAAGTAGAGGAGTAACTGGAGCAACAGTAGGAGAATTCACCATAAATGATTTCTATCACAGTAATTCCTGAAGTGACTCATCGAGTTTGGGGCTCCCTCATACTGTGCTGTCCAAATACAGATTACAAGACAAGTCCAGATAAATTTAGGAAGAGAAGCAAGAGAAAAGTGAAACAAAAGCCAAGGAGGGAAGGATGTTAAACCCAAGGAAGTGTTCAGTGGTATCTCTGGCAAAAATGTCAAAGGTTATGAGTATGGAACAAAGAGAGAAGAAGTTACTACAGCACTTGTAGGTAGCTCAAGGAGTGGAGAGTTGGAAAGGATGAATAGGGAATGGGGTAGGATTTTTATTAATTTTATTTTTTAGAGGACAGGAAGATGCTCATTCTGATGACAAAGAGCTGGAAATTATGGATTATGGATGAAGAAAGGGCAGGGTTTAAATCTGGACAAAAAGCTATCATCCATGCATACCTACCATACATAAATGCACAACAAGTTAAAACAGCAACAGGACCACTCATCTGTCCTCTACAAATCATAACATTTATCTGAAAACTGAACATCTGGATGAAAAGCAGAATAGTATCATCATTAGGAAGTACTCTGAGCTTTGATTTCTCGTGGGGTCCGCTTTGGCCTGTAGAAGATGACTGCCTCCAAAGAAAGTTGACTGCTAAAAAGGCAGGGCTAGTTCCATGCCTCACAGAACATCACGAGGATTGACATTCAAAGCACATCATCAAAAGACCTGTTACAAGAAACATGCTTACTATCCTTTAAGCTCTCCTCAGTTCATAAGGCCTTTTTAAATTTTCAGAGGAATACCTCCTTATATAGGCACAATTTGGTATTTCTAGGTAAGAAACTTGTATGGACATGAAGGAGCTCAACATTCGTACAGGTCACTGTGGGAAGCAGAAAATAACTGGATCATTTAGGAGACACTCAGCAAGGACAGCCTGGATTATCATCCAGAAATCCTCCAATATCATAACTTGATAGTACTTGTGCAAAGTATGATGCAAGTGTAAATCCTTCAAAAGATGGAGACTGAGCTTGCTCATTTTGAGAAGATATGCATGTATTTTTAAAGTTGCACTGTAAATTAAAGTTGAAAACAATATTACCTAGTATTGATGTAGCGTACCACTATATTTTCTGTCTAGCTATGTGTTCTGATTTGCAGAAGTGATGAATACCCACAACTCTCACTAAAATCACTGGGATCTGTGTGTGATAAGCACCTCTGAAATGTAGGTCCAAACAATCTGTTGGGACTGTTTTCATTGTAAATGGTCTCAATCTAGGTACTAAGGAAGACAAATGCTGAGATCCATGGAAAAGGACACTGCGCATGCGCACAGTTTAAAAGGGCCCGCCGACCGGGAAAAAGCCCAGTTAGGCTCGGAAGCGGCGAGAGACGCGCGGGTGAAAGCTCGCTGCACCCCCGCTAAACATTCCTGCCATTTCCTTGTATTTAGTGATGCCAGTGCACTGCAAAGAAGTGGCTATGTTAATCCAGTCATTATATAGAGCAGTGGTGCCCAAACTTTTCACCCCATGGTCTAGATAGGTGATGCCAGGTCCACCTGCGGGCCAGATCCAGCTGGTGGACCTAATACTACGTGCCATGTGGCAATGGCCTGGCACCAATCTGGCTGTGCAGCAATGGCCTGAATCCAGCCCCATGGGCTCTGCAGGCCAGATTTGGCTGATAGGCTAGGGCTGAGCATTGCTGGTATAGAGCAAGGAGATTAATCCCCTTCAAACCATTCTCACGTCTATGAAGCTAGCCAGGACCTGAAATAAAAACCACTGAAGTCAGTGCTAAAGTTCCCACTGTCCTTAATAGTACAGATCAGGGCTCTATTGAATAGAGAGCGCAGTAAGATGAAATAAGCCTACTGTAGTTACAACAGACAACCATTTGTAGTCAAAGCATTAGAGAATTTGAGCAACTGACTGCAGAATTAAATGTAATGATGTTATTGCTTGGAGGATCTTTAAAAATCCTTTTATGAAAAATAGCAACAACCCTTTCAGCTGGCATGTTTTACAGGAGTTAGTTTCCTATTAAATGCCTACAAACAAAAATCCATACTGTAAAATTCTAACAAGTGGGTTTATTCTTTCAATATTTTATTGCTTATAATGCATGAGTAGATTTAATGCATATAGCTGTACTTAAATGCTCAAGTACTTTACTGAGAGTAACAGCTTCTTCTAAAAGCGTTGCTGTATGCTGTGTTTCTGTTTATATTATGATGGTCCTTCAAATAGTCTGATGTAGAACAAACCAAAATATACATTTGAAATGACTACTTTCCTTGACAACTTGATTTTTTTTGGTCAAAAAACTGAAGATCAAAATCTTTTGAACTGAATTTTACAGTCTTTGGTTTTTCAAAATTTTATACATTTTCCCCTTGTCTTCATTGAAATTCTTGGCAAAAGAAAAAAACATTCATTTTTTATTAATAATATTTAACTACCTCATGGAGATCTAGAAATAATTAGTTACTGCTTGTACAGTGCATTGAGTATGGAACATACTATTAGAAAACCTATGCTGCTCTGAAATAGAAATGTGCCTGTGTGGCTAACATGACCCATTATAACACCTATTAACTATTTCCTTCAGATTAAGTTATTGAACGCTACTCTGGCACAAATGTCCATATAGAACATGAGTCAGTTAAATTTGGGGTGAATGCCAACTTTCAAAACAAGTTAAACTTGTTTACCCTAAGAACCATCCTCTTTATAGGGGTTTAATTCTGCAGGACAGACTCCATAGTTTGGACATAGAAGATTGTTTGGTAAATCTGTGCTAAGGCTAGCTCTAGGTAGAGGTAGTTGCCTTAAAGAAAATTAAATGAATAATAATTTTGCATTTTTTTTTTAATTCAGGAAACTTCTGGCATGATTTAGTCTCACTTCCCAGAAGGTATCCGATGCAATGCTCTCCTTCTCGAACACGTACTCCTAGCAGCACGTGATTGTTTCCCATTAGTGAAGTGGTCCAATAACTGCCTTCTTCTATGAATAAACTAGAGCAACCCTAATTTAATTTTGAGGAAAGTAATTTCACTCTTGTTTATCTCCTGGAAACATACCTCCTCATTATGGTTGATGAAATTGTGACAGCATCATGGCTGGTCTTGTTCAAACTTAGATTTGCGGTCAGAAATGAAAAAGACCTTCATGCACTAACGTTTAATTATAAAAGCACTTTTTGCACTACTCCAAAACCAAACCCATAGTTCTGTGTATTTGGCTTTTTTCTCTTTCAGGTAATGATAAAGAGGTGGAGAACCAACCTTGGCCAAATCTGTACTTAGTTCTGGGAAAGTCTGAGTTTTGGCAAATATGCTGAGGAAAATGTAATGACCAGCAAACCTGAGGCTGAGGCAGCCCAACATTTTATCTCCTGAGTCTAATTTCAAGTTTTCTGACATCTCTTAATTGACTTCAGTGCATGCATTTGATGGCATCACTTTAGTTTTCCAGAAATGCTTGCACAGTTTGGAGGGGGAAAAGAAACCATTTTCTGAGTGGATACCAGCACTGCTGTAACTATCAGTAGTAGATTCATGGCAGAACATGCTCAGATTCCCAGCAACACTGAAACCAACCACAATTTTTTCTTTGAGGTTTGAGATGGTTTGGACTATTATTCTTCTGAAGAGTAGAAAATAGGAGGATACTTTTAACCTATTAAATAGGTACTTTGCGTCAGTCTTTCATCAGTCCCATGGGACGCCCATGCCCGCTACAGGGCCGGGAAGTCCGGGTGAGGGTGATCCCCTGCCCTCCATTAATGCTGACTTTCTGAAGGAACATCTTGAGAAGCTGGATACCTTCAAGTCAGCTGGCCCTGACAATCTTCACCCCAGGGTACTCAAGGAGCTGGCGAGCATCATAGCCCAGCCTCTAGCACGGATCTTTGAAAACTCTTGGTGCTCTGGTGTAGTGCCTGAAGACTGGAAGAAGGCCAATGTGGTGCCTATCTTCAAGAAAGGGAGGAAAGTGGATCCGGCTAACTATAGGCCCATCAGCCTGACTTCTATCCCGGGGAAGATCTTAGAAAAGTTTATTAAAGAGGCCATCCTTAATGGACTGGCCGACGCCAACATCTTAAGGGATAGCCAGCACGGGTTTGTTGCGGGTAGGTCTTGCTTGACCAATCTCATTTCCTTCTACGACCAGGTGACCTATCACCTGGACAAGGGAGAAGAGATTGATGTCATATATCTTGACTTCAAAAAAGCCTTTGATCTGGTGTCCCATGATCGCCTCTTGGAGAAACTGGCCAATTGTCGCCTTGGGTCCTCCACGATCCACTGGCTGGGAAATTGGCTCCGGGGTCGGACCCAGAGGGTAGTACTCGATGGAAGTCACTCATCGTGGTGTCCTGTGACCAGTGGGGTCCCCCAAGGCTCTGTCCTTGGACCCATACTGTTCAACATCTTCATTAATGATGTGGACACTGGAGTCAGAAGCGGACTGGCCAAGTTCGCCGATGACACCAAACTTTGGGGCAAAGCATCCACACCAGAAGACAGGCAGGTTATCCAGGCTGACCTGGACAGGCTCAGCAAGTGGGCGGACGAGAATCTGATGGTGTTCAACGCCGATAAATGCAAGGTTCTCCACCTTGGGAAAAAAAACCCGCAGCATCCTTATAGGCTCGGCAGGGCTATGTTGGCTAGCACTATGGAAGAAAGAGACTTGGGGGGCATCCTTGACCACAAGATGAACATGAGCCTGCAGTGCGATGCTGCGGCTAGTAAAGTGACCAAAACGCTGGCTTGCATCCATAGATGCTTCTCAAGCAAATCCCGGGACGTCATTCTCCCCTTGTACTCGGCCTTAGTGAGGCCGCGGCTGGAGTACTGGGTCCCGGTCCGCAGCTGGAGTACTGCGTCCAGTTTTGGGCTCCACAATTCAAAAAGGATGTGGAGAAGCTTGAGAGAGTGCAGAGAAGAGCCACGCGCATGATCAGAGGTCAGGGAAGCAGACCCTACGATGACAGGCTGAGAGCCATGGGGCTCTTTAGCCTGGAAAAGCGCAGGCCCAGGGGTGATCTGGTGGCCACCTACAAGTTTATCAGGGGTGACCACCAGTATCTGGGGGAACGTTTGTTCACCAGAGCGCCCCAAGGGATGACGAGGTCGAATGGTCACAAACTACTTCAAGATCATTTCAGGCTGGACATAAGGAAGAACTTCTTTACTGTCCGAGCCCCCAAGGTCTGGAACAGCCTGCCACCGGAGGTGGTTCAAGCGCCTTCATTGAACACCTTCAAGATGAAACTGGATGGTTATCTTGCTGGGATCCTATGACCCCAGCTGACTTCCTGCCCTTTGGGCAGGGGGCTGGACTCGATGATCTTCCGAGGTCCCTTCCAGCCCTAATGTCTATGAAATCTATGAAATCTATGAAATATATAATCTTTTCTAAATAACAAGTCTGAACATAATGAAAATTTAACTTACCATTTTCAACATGAGCAAGTCTGTGCATGAGAGGTAGCCATACAAGGCACTGAGGAGGTGGATCGGCCATCAATGTGTCTAAAAACATGTTTAGCATTATCTTTTTCTGTAAGAGAGACAAAAGCATGACTCTATTGCTGATAGAGAACAATTTTTTTTTTTTTTTTTTTTAAAGAAGAGTCATTCAGTATTTTTTTAGTGAGTACCATTAGTATATGTTCACTATTGTAGAGAACAAACAACCACATGCCTTGCCCAATGGATTTTCAGTCTAAAATAGACAGCACATCACAAACAAGATGAGGACCTCACCTCCTGGGGCTGCAGTGGTGGCAATCTGGCGCGTGGAGCCTGGCTGGCAGCTGGAGCATGGCTCTGGCCAGCCAGGCTCCAGTTTCAGGTGGTGCACGCTGCTGCCACATGTGCCACCCCACTTTTTTCAGGCATGGGATTTTTTTAACACCAGGATCTCCCAGTGTCAAAAGCCTGAACGCTGCAAATCAGAAGTGTGGTAAACACCTGCATGCATGGCACGTGTTGTCTGTGGCGCCACAGACGGGTCTGCAATGTCGCATACTGCATGGGCGCGCTCGTCCGGATGCACCCTGCGAGTTACAGCAGGAAGTCTTGGTAAAGAGCGTGTTTTAAGGGGGTATTTGAGTCCAAAGAAAGATGGTTGTTTAGAACTAAAGAGAGGTAATCCAAACACAGTCCAGCAGCACCAGAAGAGAGGACAAGCAGAGGGATAATCGAAAGAACTCTTCAAGCCAGAGACAGAAGACAAAGTTAAGAGAAAATGGGGCAGGGCAGAATTGTGCTAAGATCTCAGGAAGTGGAGAACAACGCTGAAGATTTGGGGAGAGGTAAATAACGTGGCATTTCATGAGAAAACAATCTGTCCGAGGCCCTGCTGTTTTGTAGATAGTCTTGAACTGAAACAAGCTAGGAAAGGAGAAAGAATGAAAGAGAAACAATGAAAACACGTTCTAATGGAGACAACAGGCTGGAAGAAGGGCTAAGAAAACTGTATAACAGGAAAAAGTACTTTGGGCTTCCCGAGTGGGGGAAGTGGGGGTTGGGGCAGAGCAAACAAACAAAACAGCCCAAAACAGGGATTGCCTTAAAAACATGGGAAAGGGAAGAAGCTGCTCCTGCCCAGCCACTCCCTCGTTTTTCAGTGAAAGCCAAATTCCCTGCTCTCAGACAGGCGACTCGAGAAGTAAAGGAAAACCAAGAGAAGTACAGATCCCTTACTGAATGCAGATGGCAATCTAACACTAGCTGATGAAGAAGGCTGAAGTATTTAATAAAGTATTCACCTCTACCATGAGTTCTGAGGTATTTAATGTCATTTACTTCAGACTTCACAAATAATGTCAGGTAGCTGACAGCGAACACCAAAGGTCCTTCAAGCGCTTGTCCAAGTGGAACTCGCTGGGAAACCCCAATCCTAATGCAGAGCAAAGGACTGCCCTTCCTTAAGAGGGAAGGGAAGCAGATGTCCCCATCAATGCCTACGGCTTTGTAAAGTTGTGAAAGGAACTCCACGTTACTGCCCTGGATATCAATGATAGGAACATTTTTAACACAACGCACGGTATGTGAACAGGCCTGGGTTAAAAGAGCCATAAATACTGCCAGATATTTGTGTCTTAGATAAATGATGGCAAAGTACAACACAAATAGAAATCTACTTAGAATATCCTTAGGAACCGCACCACCCTTCGCTCTCATTCTTAGTCTCATATTCTCTTATTGTCTCAACAAATGAAACAGTTTAAGAGATTGTCTCAAGGGCTTTTCCCTTTTCAAATAAAAGGCAAAGCCCTTCCTGCTACCTGGTATATTAACTGAATCTCTAAAAACAGCTTGTGATTTGGAAAAGGTTGTTTTACATGGAGCCCTGAAACTACCTAAGGTACAAGTCCGGGGTACAATCTAAGCAAAAATGTATCGCGAAAGAACGCTGTACACAAAGGGTCTTTTGGGGGGCTCCCAGTTCTCCCACCCTCACAGCTGATGCGACTGGCGGCAGAGAAGGAATCCTTCACAGAAATGTGGACAAATGAGAGGAGGCCGAAGGTTCACGCTGAGGACTTACCAGAGGTGTGAACCCTAGCCTCAGAGTCCTTGCAGCGCCAGCGTGTGGAAAAGATGGTGTGTGCTTTTCTGTTCTTAAATTTATCATTGATAAGCCCTCACCTTGGTTATCCAGTCCTTTAGATATAGGAAATTATTCAGCAAGCACCAATAAGACTTTAACAAATAATCTTGTTGTCTAGAGGCTGAAGAGTAGCACTCTACACTGATAACTGTTCCAGATGATAGCAAATCTCAGAAATCTTGTGTTCCCTGTATGTCTGGGCAAATACCCGTTTTTCAAGCCAACAGCTGCAATCCAATTTTCTTTGCCTAGCAAAGGAGCTGAAGACACAACAACTATTCTGAACAAGAAATGGTGAAAGAAGGAAGTGAGCTGTCTGACATCGAAAGCAGCCTGCGTCCATCTTTCTTTACAGAGGTCAGGTAGTAACTGAAATTAAAACCTTTCCTTCTGTGCTGGGACAGTAACCATCTGCACTGGTACAGGGAAAGCAGTTTGGGATTTTGAGACGAAGCACAGCATATCCATAAAAATAATTCAGTAGCCGTTTGCCTGCTGTTTTAATATTCTGTGTTGTTAAAGACTGGTACAAGTGACATGAAAATATGCGGAAGGCAAGCTTGGGCTAACCGATAGTGACCTTCAGTCAACCCTAAATACCAAGGTGGGCACACCTTTAGTTATATCAATTTAATTATTTTGATTTTTTTTTTAATAACATTTTAAGCAAACTAATTAAAGTGGTATAAAAACCTCAAGTCCAGACCTTAACTCAGTTAACTGACAATCAGTTCACTGAAGTTAATGCACATCAGTTAATTCTGAAGAGAGAAGTAAAATATCCTTCCTTTATGTTTTAAAGCAGAGGTGCTCAACCTGCAGCCCATGAGCCAGACACGCTCCGCGGAGCTGTATCATCTCACCCGCAGGGCTTCCCATGAGCCCAGAAATTTGACGGCAGGGGAGCAGTGGCACTACTCCCATGCTACCAAACTTCCAGACCCGAAGGGAGCCTCAGGCCCGGCGTGCTAGACTGGGTGCCGAGTCCAGCGTGCAGCGATGGGCAGCAGTAGCACCGGGCCCCAGGGCACAATCCCAGTGTGCGGGGATGAGGGGGGCAGTGCCAGGCTCCCAGGGCCCGATCCTGGTGAGTAAGGGTGGGAGGTGGTGCTGCCAGGGCCCAATCCTGGTACATGGGACTCCAGTCTGCAGTTCAGCCCCATGCCACTCATCCAGCCCATGGGGCCAAATGTTTGAACATTGTTGCTTTAAAATAACAGTTGGTTTCCCTCTCCCTTTTTTCCCCCCTAAAAAGTCTCTGATCAAAGTACACAAAAAGTAATTTCCTTTGCAAGTAGCGAATTTAAATCATGCACTAAAGTTGTGCCAATTCCTTGTCTTGTCTAAAGGGTTGGCCCTTCCTTTTAACTACTCGGGTCCACTTAAAACTTTTTTAGTACACACAGTATACCACCCTAAAAAGAACACGCATGCAGGCTATAATAGCACCTCTTTCTGAAATCCACTGATTTCCTGTAGTTCAACATGCAATATAAAAATGCCATTTTGTCATCTTACTTGTTGTGGGAAACACGTCCGCACAGAATGCTCCGTGTATCCAAAAGAAGGCCCTTCAAATACTGCTGTAGGGAGCTTTAACACTTCTCGCAAAAACTGATCAAACTTTGTAAATATCATCAGTCCATTGGAATCAGATATTTGGGAGAAAACATCTACAAGAGGAACAAAAGAAAAGTAAAACCTTTAGAGTACATACAAGCTTACTGAAAAACATCATTTTTTCAACACAATTTTTAGTTCCACTGTCTTTCTACAATGGACATACATTTCTTCTATTTGTTTGCAAGATAAAATATACAGTGACAATTTCTGGACTTTGTATATTGTTCTTATACAAAAGATGTTTCCAGTGTACTGAAAACCTTCAAAACTTAACATGCCAACTGCAAAAAGGCAGAAGCCAGAAGGTATTATAAAAAGAGTTAAGTAAAAATAACTCCACTTCAACATTTGCTTCCTCAAAAGGTAAACTATTCAAAATATTTTGAAAATAACACTTGAAAACGACTTTGGGACGACTGGAATTGCTTGAGGCTGAAGTACACACCCTCACGGCTAGGAAGGTGGGTTAAGAAGCCCTTTATTTGAGGGCCAGTGGGAAAGACAAAGAAATGCAAAGGAACTTCTTAGCCATACAAGGTGCATCTTCAGTAGGAAGAAAGAGGTTCAGGTAAACTCTAGGCTCCCTCAGTTCGTAACTCACGTGCAAGATACAAAGTGCTTTGTCTTAACTAGGCTTTTACCTCGGGTACACTCATGACACTTAATAACACACCCTTTGTTCCATAATGAAATGAGAACCACAATCAAGCTCTGTAAGGTGATGGAAAGTCAAGCAGTGCAACTTAGGAAAAGTTAGAAACACCTGATGGCCCCTAGACGTCCTGACCCACCAATGGTAGATTTCATCCCTGAATTAAATCAGGGAAATCTCACAATC
>NW_005842568.1:591819-594083 GCF_000455745.1 Alligator sinensis | reverse complement strand
CCAGCCAGGAAGCTTGCTTCTCTGCCTGCAGCCCCCATAATGTCATGTTTTCCAGGCTTATGCCCCAAGCTTTGCTTTCACATTCATGAAGCCATGATTTAAGACAGCAGTGCTTAACTTTTCAACCCCGAGGGGCCAGTCCATAGCCCAGATCCCAGAGTCAGGGTCAATCTTCAGGTCTGATCCACCCACAGAGTGACCCTGCAGGGCTGTGTCATCCGGCCTGCCCAGCGTCCCGTGGGTGGCAGGGGAGAAGCTGCAGCCTTAATTGCCAGAAGCAATGGCAATAAAGGCTGCCATCACTCCCCCAGCCGCTGCCAGGTTTCTGGCCCTGTGGGAAACCCTGTGAGCCAGATGACACGGTCCATAAACCAGACTGAGCCCGGGGGCCGGAGGCTGAGCACCACCACTAAGAAATCTGCACTTGGAGCTGAGAAACGTCACAGGAGGCTACGAAAAGGACAAACGAAGAAGGTGCAGCCTTGCCACTTATGATGCAAGGAAAAGTAAGGGATAAATGGGAGAGCTTGGTCAGGGCAGGAACTAAACTGAAGAATTATATACACGGTCCAAATTTGCATGGTCTGATTTGCATTTTCATTTGAACAGTGAGGTAAATTGGACAGGGAAATCAGTAAGGCAGTAAAAATTACCTGGTATATAAGAACGAAGTAGCATCAAGATATGAAGGAGACCGATGGCCATGGGACCAGATGAGTTTTACACCCCTGCCTTAAAATATTTAAAAATTAGCAGCCTAACAGCTCTATTACCTTTCTTCAACATAAATAATGCTCAGTCTGACAGATAAGCTGTTCTGAACATTAGGGACAGGTGCTTTTAGCCTCATATTTTACTGAGTGTCCATAAATTTATGGACAGCTAGCAACTCTGCTCCAGGGCCTGGGCAGAGGAGTGGGAGGAAGAAAAGGGGGATGTTGCACTGCACCAAAGGGAGGGGAGTGACCATCTATTTTCTATTTTCTTCTATTTTATCTATGATTGAATCAAAGAGAGTAAATTATGCCTTTAAAATAAAGCGTGGAAGCCAACAACTACAGAAATAAAAAAAGACAGCTCGTGCAACCTAAACTGGCTCATTCTACATGACAACACTTAGATGATCATTACAGACTGCGCTGATAGTTACCTCCTAGGTAAAGATGCCTGGCATTTCCCATGCAACCTGCTTTTCAGCTACTCATAACTGCACCCCAAGCGTTAACCGTTCAACTTCAAGCTTTCGATGCTGGGCGCTTGCTTCAGGCCTTTTTTTTCTTTTGTGGGGGGGGAGCAGGGGAGGGAGTGATATGAGTTTCTTTTAAAACAGTTCAGGCATTTTTTTGGAACAAGGTTACAAGGGAACTACAAACCAGTTAGCCTCACATCAGTACCCAGGAAGTTACTGCAACATATCCTAAGGAAGACAACTTGCAGGCATCTGGAAGAGGAAAAGTTGATCACAAGTGTAGACAGATGGCATGAATGTATAAAAGGGTATAACCTCAAAACAGTGTGTACCCCACTGAGTTACCTTTGGCCTGTATATTGTGTTTTTCCAGCATGATGGGTAGTTTCATATTTTCATAGTAGCTGGGGTCAGGAGGGACCTGAACAGATCACCTAGCCTGCCCCCCAATGCTGGGTTCACAAGACCCCAGACAGGTGATCATCCAACCTCCTCTTGAATTTGCCCAAGGTAGGTGTGAGGACCACTTCCCTGGGAAGTTGGTTCCAGATTTTGACCACCCTAACTGTAAAATATTGCCTTCTGATCTCCAACCTAAACCTATTCTCCATCAGCTTATTACCATTGTTCCTCGTCACCCCAGGTGGTGTTGGGGAGAAAAGGGCTCTATCTATTTACTGTTGATCCCCCCCGATGAGCTTGTAGGCAGCCACCAGGTCTCCCCTCAGCCTCCTCTTGCTGAGGCTGAACAGGTTCAGGTCCCTCAGTCTCTCCTCGTAGGGCCTGTCCTGCTGCCCTCTCACCGAGCAGGTGGCCTCCTCTGAACTCTCTCCAGGCTGACCACATCCCTTTTGAAGTGCGGCGCCCAGTACTGGACGCAGTACTCCAACTGCAGCCTGACCAAAGTCACCTAGAAGGGGAGTATCACCTCTCTGGACCGGCTTGAGATGCACCTTTGGATGCATGACAAGGTCTGGCTGGCCTTGCTGGCTGCAGTCTGGCATTGGCGGCTCATGTTCATCTTGGAGTCAATAATGACTCCGAGATCCCTTTCCGTCTCCATGCTTTCAAGGAG
>NW_005842568.1:588146-591049 GCF_000455745.1 Alligator sinensis | reverse complement strand
CCTGGTAGAGCTATCCCCAAGATTGTCCCTACCTCTGGTAGGTGGGATGTCCCGGTCCCTGTTCAGGAAAACAGAGGCAAAGAAACTGTTAAAAATATCAGCTTTCTTGTCTGGCGTAGTTACAAGATTACCATTTGTGTCTTGCAGGGGCCCTACATTGCCTGGTGCCCTCTTCTTGCTCCCAATATACTTGAAAAGTAACTTTTTGTTGTCCTTAATCCTGGACGCTAGCCTGAGCTCCATCTCTGGCTTGGCCTTCCTAATAGCCCTCCTACACTCCCGGGCCGAGGAGGAGTATTCCTCCTTGGTGACAGCTCCTCCCTTCCACTGGTTGTACGCCCCCCTTTTAGTCCTCAGGCATTGCTGAATGCCCTTGCTGAGCCAGGGGGTTTCTGAGCACTCTTACCCTACTTGCTTCTCTCAGGGGCTGTTATCCTTTGGGCCTGGAGGATCGCCCCCTTAAGCTACGACCATCGTCCACTATAAGACGACAAAAAGAAGGGGAATGGAGGCCTCACTGGAACATCAAGGAGGGGCAGATGGCTGTCCTACTCTTTGTACAGCCAAGTACCAGGATAATAAGGCTGGAATGGGAGCACCCAGACCAGGATGTAAAACAAGCCCATGGTACAGGATGGTTTAAGATAATCAAGATATAAATGGAATATAATACGTCATTTGTTTTGATCACTGTATAAAAGGAGGGTTGGAAAGACTGGGAATGTTGCAGTGGCTTAGGGGAGCCTGAGCGGTGTCGTGCCAACTACTCTGTCACAGGCACAAATACATTAACACCTGGTCTGATATACTGGCTGGGCCAAAACGGGTTAGGGCTCTGGCTGTAAACAATACACGTGGCTGAATCTTTGCCACAAACTGAGCCTGTGGTCATTCTTTAAGACAAGATTAGTACTGGAATCTCTTGGCTGCAACTTTTGCCAGCAAATTTGCAGGCAGCAGCTCTGCAGAAAAGGACCTGGGGGTGACAGGGGACAAGAAGCTGAACAGGCGCCGGCAGTGTGCCCGTGGTGCCAAGAAGGCTACCAGCATCCTGGGCTGCATAGGTAAGAGCGTTGCCAGCAGATCGAGGGCAGTGATGCTTCCCCTCTATCCAGCACTGGGGAGGCCACATCTGGAGTCCTGTGTCCAGCTGTGGGCCCCCACGACAGAAAGGACGTGGACAAGTTGGAGACAGTCTAGCGGAGGGCAATGAAAATGGTGAGGGGGCTGAGGAACATGACTTATTATGAGGAAAGACTGAGAGAACTGGGCTCATTTAGTCTAGACAAGATGGGACTGAGAACAGACTTAATAGCAGTCTTCACTCCCTGCAGGGGGGCTGCAAAGAGGATGGAGCTGGACTGGTCTCGGTGGGGGCAGATGGCAGGACAAGGAGCAATGGGCTCCAGCTGCAGCAAGGGAAGTTGAGGTTAGACATTAGGGAAAATTTTCTCACTAGGTGGGACTCTCCACCCTTGGAGGTTTTCAAAGCCCGGCTAGACAAAGCCTTGGCTGGGATGATGTAGCTGGGGCTGGTCCTGCTTGGAGCAGGGGTTGGACTAGATGTGACCTCCTGAGCTCCCTTCCACCCTCACTGTCTGTGATTCTCTCTCAGTTCTTGAGAGTTCAGCATTGACAACACATCAGTCACACCCAACAAGGACAGCAGCAATGAAAACAACAAGCACCCAGCATGGGTTGATGGCAGTCTTATGTAGAGTTTAGATTAAGGTTTGTATGGGATGGTCTGGATAAGGATTATCCTGCTTCAGGCAGGGGGTTGGACTAGATGACCTGCAGAAGTCCCTTCCAGCCCTACTTCTCTATGAATGTATGTTCTCTTACGGAATTTGCCACACTACTGGGCGTAGCTGGTTGCCACATGGCGCCAGGAGAGAATAACTCCCCCTCCTGCTGCTAAGTGCATCTGAGGGGCTAAGCCCTCCTCAGAGACATTGAGTGTTGGCTGCAGCCCAGGCTGGGGGTGGTGACTGGGACATGCCAATGCTGCTTCTGGGTCTCAAACCCAGAAGTTGCCGGCTGGAAGGTCTTGCTCCTATCATCATATTTGGGGTCAGAAAGTTATTTTACCCCATGGTCAGACTGGTATGACCTGTGGGGGAGGTTTGCCTTCCTCTGTAGCCAGGGGGCATGGCTCTCTTCTTGGATCTCTCATACCTTTCTTAACAATTTTGGCAACAACAGCGGGTTGGCTGGTGTAGTCCCCTTGCTTTACCTGTGGCAGGTTTGGGTGTTATGTCTTGTGGTTGGACTGGAAAAGGGCCAATGTGGTTCCCATTTTCAAAAAAGGGAGGAAGGAGGACCCAGGAAACTATAGGCCAGTCAGTCTTACCTTGGTCCTGGGTAAGCTTTTTGAGAGAATTATCCTGGCCACAGGCGATGATCTGGTCAGGGGGCTCCAGGTCCTTGACCACCTGGGTGACAGCGATTGTCGCTTGCTGGAATTCACCATCCAGTGCAGGGTGTCAAGGGCCTGCAGCAAGGCGGTAGCCCTAGACTTCAAGAGGGCCAACTTCAACGAGTTGAGGAGATTGGCGGGAGAGGCGCTGGGGTTCTCGAGGGCAGGGAACTCAGTGCCCAAGATGAGTGGTCGTTCTTTAAGGAGACAATACTCGGGGCCCAAGGGGTGACAATCCCAACAAGAAGCAAGGGGGGCAAGAGTGCCCAAAAGCCTCCCTGGCTCACCAAGGACGTCCGGGAATGCCTGGTTACCAAAAAGGCGGCCTACACCCGGTGGAAGGGGGCGGGGGGGCTATCACCAAAGAAGAGTATACCTCCACTGCTCGGGCCTGTAGGGGGCTGTTAGGAAAGCTAAGGCGGACATAGAGCTAGGACTAGCATCCAAGATCAAGGATAATAAAAAGTCCTTTTTCAAATATATA
>NW_005842568.1:583623-584729 GCF_000455745.1 Alligator sinensis | reverse complement strand
TTTGCATTTCTCCTTGTTGAATTGCATTCTGTTGTTTTCTGCCCATATGTCCAACCTGTCCAGGTCTGCTTGTAGTTGTTCCCTGCCCTCCGGCGCGTCCACTTCTCCCCACAGTTTTGTGTCATCCACAAACTTGGACAGAGTACACTTCACTCCCTCATCCAAGTCGCCGATGAAGACGTTGAAGAGTATTGGTCCAAGGATCGAGCCCTGCCAGACCCCACTGCCCACACCCTTCCAGGTCGAAACCGACCCATCCACCACAACTCTCTGGGTACGACCCTCCAGCCAATTCGCCACCCACCGGACTGTGTAGTCATCCAAGTCACAGCCTCTTAATTTGTTCACCAGTATGGGGTGGGATACCATATCGAAGGCCTTCCTGAAGTCTAAGTAGACGATGCCTACCCCTACTCCTGCGTCCAGGTGTTTTGTAACCTGGTCATAAAAAGAGACTAGATTACTCCTCTTTAGTAATCTCGCCCTGTTTCCACTGCTTATATGCCCCCCCTTTTGCCTTTAGGCTGCTCTGGATTTCTCTGGTCAGCCCAGGAAGCCTCTTGGTCCCTTTCCCCCTTATCGGGATTGTCTCCCTCTTAAGGAAGCGATACTTCGGGCACAGGCACAGCCACCCTTCCTGGGCTCCCATCTCACCAAATCTCTTACCCTGCAGTGCATCATTGACTACACGCCTGAGCTCGCTGAAGTCAACCTTCCTAAAGTCTAGCACTTCCACCCTACTAGTTAGATCCTGGAGTCATTATTGATGCCAAAATGAACATGGGCCGACAGTGTGGGGATGCAGTCAGGAAGGCCAACCATACTTTGTCATGCATCCACAAATGCATCTCAAGCAGGTCCAAGGAGGTGATCCTCCCCCTCTATGCAACACTGGTCAGGCCACAGTTGGACTACTGCATCCAGTTCTGGGTGTTGAACTTCAGGAGGGATGTGGACAACATGGAGAGGGTCAAGAGGAGGGCCCCTCGCATGATCAGGGGTCAGCAGGGCAAGCCCTATGAGGAGAGGCTATGGGACCTGAACCTGTTCAGCCTCCACAAGAGAAGGCTGAGGGGGGATCTAGTGGCCATTTACAAATTAGTCAG
>NW_005842568.1:563449-583371 GCF_000455745.1 Alligator sinensis | reverse complement strand
TGCTGCTGGTTCTTCCTCCCCAGGTGCAGCACCTTGCACTCGCCAGTGTTGAAACCCATCCTGTTCTCATCTGCCCACCCCTGCAGCCTGTCCAGATCTAGTTGTAGCCTGTCCCTCCCTTCTAGCGTGCCCACTTCTCCCCACATCTTAGTGCCATCTGTGAACTTGAACAAGGTGTTTTCACCCCTGTGTCCAAGTCGCTGATGAAGATGTTGAACAGTGCAGACCTGAGGACTGAGCCCTGGGGGACCCCACTGCCCACATCCCTCCAGGGCGAAAATTACCCATTCACCACCACTCTCTGGGTGCGGACCTCCAGCCAACTGGCAACCCATCTGACTGTGTAGGCGTCAATGCAACAGTCTCCTAGTTTTTTTAAATGAGAATGGGGTGAGAGACAGTGTCGAAGGCCTTCCTAAAGTCCAGAAAGACTACGTCCACCGCGACACCTGCGTCGAAGGATTTTGTGACCTGGTCGTAGAAGGCCACCAGGTCGGTCTGACAGGACCTGCCCCTAATAAACCCATGTTAATTGCCCCTAAGCATAACCTCCCCTGCTGGCCCCTCTCAGATGTGCTCCTGGATAATTCTCTCGAAGAGCTTGCCCAGGACTGAGGTAAGTCTAACAGGCCTATAGTTTCCTGGGTCCTCCTTCCTCCCCTTTTTGAAAATGGGGACCACACTGGCCCTTTTCCAGTCCTCTGGCACCTGGCCAGAGCAGCACGAGTGCTCGTAAAGCCGTGCCAGGTGTCCCGCAATGTCCTCTGCTAATTCCCTCAGCACTCTGGGGTGGAGATCATCTGGACCTGCTGACTTGACCACGTCCAGCCCCACCAGAAGTTCCCTAACTAGATCCTCACTGACCCTGGGCCTGGCTGTGCCTCTCCTGAGTCCGTCCTGAATCCCAGTGGTGGGGATGTCCCAGTACCTGCTCAGAAAAATGGAGGCAAAGAATTTGTTAAAGAGGTCACCTTTACCATCTGGTGCAACCACCAGATTGCCAAGTGTGTCCTGCAGGGGCCCCACGTTACCCAGTGCTTTCTTTTTACCGCCTTTGTATTTAAAAAAGGACTTCTTGTTATCTTTGATCTGGGTCGCTAGTCCCAGTTCCGTCTCCGCCTTAGCCTTCCTAATAGTCCCGCTACAGTCTCGAACAATGGAGGTATATTCCTCCTTGGTGATAGCCCCTCCCTTCCACTGGGTGTACACCTCCTTTTCATCTTTCAGGCGTTCCTGAATGCCTTTGGTGAGCCATGGGGGCTTCCGAGCACTCCTGCCCCCTTTGATTCTCATTGGGACTGTCACCCTTTGGGCTCGAAGGATCATCTCCTTAAGGAACGACCACTCTTCCTGGACTCCCAACTCCTCTACCCTCCAGGACCTCAGTTCCTCCCTGACTAGTCTCCTTAACTCATTGAAATCCGCCCTCCTGAAGTCCAGGGCTGCTGCCTTGCTGCAGGCCTTTGACACCCTGCGCTGGATGGTGAATTCCAGCAGGCGATCATCGCTGTCACCCAGGTGGTCGAGAACCCGCAATTCCCTTACCAGGTCATCGCCTGTGGCCAGGACCACGTCCAGCAAGGCATTTCCCCTGGTGGGACTATGCACCTTCTGGGTTAGATGGAGGTCCTGTATCTCGGCTAGGAACCTACGTGAGGGGTCTGACCTGGCTGACTGCTCTTCCCAGCAGATGTCTGGATAGTTTAGGTCACCCATGATGACCACGTCCCTTGACTTAACTGCCTCCACGAGCTGACCTGAGAATTCCCAGTCCAGCTCTTCCCCCTGGTTGGGTGGTCTGTAGTAGACCCCCACCACTAAGTTCCTTTCCCCCTGACCCCCTTGTATTCTGACCCAGAGCACTTCAGTCTGCCCCTCCTCTGACCCCATGCTGTTTGTTGAGGACGTGTATTGTGTCCTCACCCCCATCCTCGGGAAAACTCTGGAAAAAATCATGAAGGATCACATTTGTGGGAGCCCAGCAGGGGAACTAATGCTGAAAGGAAATCAGTATGGGTTCACTGCAGGTAGATCCTGCCTGACACAAAACGCTTAGACGCAGGAGTCGAGGTAGAGGTCATCTCCCTAGACTTTAAGAAGGCCATCGATGAGGTATCGCATTCCGTTCTCATAAATAAACTGAGCAGCTGTGATGTAGATGATTACATGGTCAGGGGTGGTAAATTGGCTGAGGGGTAAAATTATGGGGCAAAGTTAACACAACAGAGGGTAGGGAACGGATCCAGGTGGATCTGGACAGGTGGAAAAATGGGCAGAACAAAATAGGATGCAGTTCAACAAAGACAAATACAAAGTGCTGTACATGGGGAAAAAGAATCACCAACACACTTACAGGCTGGGGAAGGACCTTCTCAGCAGCACAGAAGCAGGAAGGGATCTTGGAGTCATGGTTGACTCCACGATGAACGTGAGTCGTCAGTGTGACGAAGTGATCAACAAGGCTAACCACACTTTATCGTGTATTAGCAGATGCATGACAACCAGGTCCAGGGAGGTGATCCTCCCCCTCTGTGCAGCACTGGTCAGGCCGCAGGTGGAGTACTGCATCCAGTTTTGGGCGCCGCACTTCAGGAGGGATGCGGAGAATCTCGAGAGGGTCCAGAGGAGGCCACTCATATGGTCAGTGGCCTGCAGGCAAGGCCCTACAAGGAGAGACTGAGGGACCTGGATCTCTTCAGCCTTTGCAAGAGAAGGCTGAGAGAAAGGTGACCTTGTGGCTGCCTATAAATTCATCAGGGGAGGGCAGCAGGGAATAGGAGATGCTCTATTTACCAGGGCACCCCCTGGAGTAACTAGGAACAACGGCCACAAATTGATGGAGAGCAGATTTAGGTTGGACATTAGAAATAACTTCTTCACAGTGTGGGTTGCCAGAATCTGGAACGGGCTCCCAAGGGAGGTGGTGCTCTCCCCTACCCTGGGGTCTTCAAGAGGAGCCTGGGCAAGCACCTGGCTGGGGTCGTCTGACCCCAGCGCTCTTTCTTGCCCAGGGCAGGGGGTCAGACTCGATGACCTACTGAGGTCTCTTCCAACCCTAACATCTATGAATCTATACGTGTGCTACAAGTTGTTATACGTTTTTAAATGTTTGCAAATAAGCCAAATCGAAAATGATTTTTACTGGACCTCTGAAAGGACCGAGTTGATTTGTTTCCTTAATGCTTTCACTTGCAAAAACACTCGAAGGCAGTAAGAGCAGACTGCCCATTGGAGAGCCACAGCAAAAGCAAGAAGGGCAAGGGTAAACAGAGAGGCAAGTCGGGGTTGGATAAAAGAGGGGAAACAAGATATTTTAATCTGGATAAGGCAGTGGAGTATCTAAATGTTAAAGAAAAGGATCCAGGTGATGAACAGTAACAATGAACAGAAGGGGAAGAATGGAGACTAAATGGAGATCAGCAAAGGGAAAACGTGGAGCAGATGGGGATAGAAAGGAGGAAAGCTCATGCCAGATGGCATCAATATTTGCTATGGAGATATTGGCAAGATCTTGGGCTAAGAGCAGGGGCAGGGGGCATGAGCTGTGATATGAGTCAACTGCAATGGAAAATAGCATTTGCTTAGAAAGATATGGTATATGACAGAACAGAAGGAAAGAGGAATGATGGAGGAATAACAAAGGAAATCAGGATGGTCCCTGAATTTTCTTAATTTCTCAAAAAAACAAATGAGAAGAACAGATGGAAGGAAGAATCAGTACTTAGGATTGGCCTGAACAGACCAAGCAGGGACGTGAAAGAACCTAGCATGGAGAAAACGTATTTGAAAGCTGAGGAGTTGATTTTTAAGGAGTTAACCATATAAGTAAGCAGGCACTTTTGAGAATGATGCCCCGTGGGTAGAAAGTCAGAATGGGTGACATCTGTGAGGAAATGCACTATTTGAAAGGAATAAGGAAGCCAGGATTTGGAGCGAAGTTCACAGAAGTAGTAATGCACGCCAGGGCAGAGAGCATCAGATGAGGAATGATGGATATCAAAATACGGGCATGTCCATGAAAAAAAAATAGAAACTGCATTTGGTGAAAACAAGGTGAAGAACCTTGTCCAGAGAAGAGAAAAGAAAGTTTAGTCCAGAGTTAAAGAAAAAAAGGAAAACCTGGGCAGAGGGAATAGTCATCAACAGAACTGAAAGAAACAGCAGAAGGAAGATTCGAGCCCTTCAGAAACAGGCACTGTATAGAAGGTGAACTCGATTTGTTCATAGATTTAAAATGGGAGAGTAAGAGCCTGGCATTGCCTACCCTACTATCTCCCCAAGTAGTTAGGGTGGAAAGGAAAGAAAATTAAATGACTTAAAATGACTATGTTGTTATTAAGGAACAGTCAGGAGAAAAGAGTCGAGCTTCAGTTGTAGAAGGGGTGACCAACCTCCAGCACGTGCCACAAATGGCACATGACAGATCTGGGAGGGGACAGACAGCAGGGTGGCAGACAGGGCAGGAAGCAGAAAGCAAGTAGCCATTTGGGCAAGGAAAAGGAATTGGAGTGGACGCAGGGAGGATGCAGGACTAGTTTGCGCCCCTTACAGCAAGGTACCAGTGGAATAGTAACGAATGGTGTTAATTCTTTTTGTACAGAACTAGAGGTCAAGAATGCAAGGAATGGAAAAGGAAGAGAAAGAATAGCAATGGAAAGAAAACAGGAGACGTGTGAAATCCCAGGAAGGCAGGATTGACAGGGCAGCCAAGCCAGGAGTGGCTTCACCATCCTCAGGTCAGGATGAGGCAAGGCTTAATTTAGAAATATTCACAAAATTCAAAATTATATGTTTAAAGAAACGCAAAAGTATTTGAAATTACAGAAATGCATATTTTAAGGTCACTGAAAACCTATACTTCTGCAATGAAAACAAAACCCTCAGTATTTTTTTTATGGCCAGCAGATGGCATACATTACCAAAAAAAGTAAGAAAAATTCACTCCAATATAACAAATGCTGAATGTTCAGAGCAAGAATAATTAAGTTTTAAAACAGTTGAAATATAAAAGTGTGTGAGATCCACACTAGAAACAGAATTTTTCAAATAATGGTTTGATTTGCTTAGAAGTACTTACATCTTAGTTTGTCCAGTATTTTCCCACCACACATGGTTGCTAACATAGCTTTAACTGAAAATACCGTCAACTTCCCATGGCCCTCACTGTAAAGAAATTACATGATAAAATAATTACTATATGGAATGAAAACAAACAGAAAAAATCTTTAAGGGCCATGAAGGGAACACATTAGTGTTAGCTCTTAATACCATTAATTTTTAAAGTATTTAATATTTAATAAGCATAAAAATAGTAACACTTGGTATTTTAAATAAATTAGAACAGCTAATAGGTATCTAATGATAAATCGCATTCTGCTGCGACATTTCTGAAACAGTTCAGAATATGCTCACTCATTACGACAGGTTTCTTGCTTCTACCAGTGGCAAGAATAATGAGTTGGGAATATTCAACGCTTACTTCCCAGAATAAGGATACTCAAGAACTAATATGCTGAAACAGGAGGTAAAGTAACTCATTGCTTGGTGAAAGTTCCAGGATATTCTGGGCACGCCATGTAAAACAGGAACCAACATGGATGGCACGTTTTTCTAATTTAAGCTACCAAGGCTGTTATATTACTGGGAACAGATGGCACAATCAGGCAACCATTTCCTAATGTCGGCATGAGAAATTAATTAATTTCTTATAGAAAAAGTATGAAAAGATTTTATTCTGCCCAGCCGTGGCATTTAGAAATAACCACATAAGGGATCCTTTGTAAAAAGGCACAAATTGTTTTTCAGAAAGGTGAAATGCAAGCAATAATCTGCAATTCAGAGGATTAAACAGGCTCCACAGCACAGTTGGGTCTAAGAACAAAACCACTACTAGTGTGAAGTGTTACAGGGAATTACTTTAGTAGCAAGTAAGCATAAATAGAGTACCAGTGGCAGACATGTAAGTGTGGATGACAAAGGTGTGAATATTGAACTCTTTAATCCCAAATAAAAATATGAAATCTCTGTTCCATAGTAAGTACAATACTTGATAGATATGATACAGCAGCTTAGAAAACATAAGCTAATGTACAAAGGGAAAAGGAAATGAAAAACAAATTTAAGTGGCAATGATGCAAATAAATTATGTAGATTAGTTACAACAAGATGGGCAGTATAGTGACACAGTACATGAAATGTAATTAGTGCTAGCCAAGAGGGAGATTTTCAAAATCACAAGGGATTTTCAATGAGAGTTAAATGACAGCTTGCCATTTGTACCTTGGAAATGTCCTTGGGGATAACCAAGCATATCTGAACGGGATGGAAACTCATGGATGAAAGCAAGTTTCAGGAGCAATAAGAAATAATTGTTCAAAACAGGCACTGCTTTATAATACATTACAACAGCTAGGTAGTGGCCTAGTAACTGAGAGGCGAGCAGCCAGATGAAGAGCTGCAGCATAAGCACGTCAACTGCCAGGTTGCGGAACTGCTTTAAGAGGGGAGCAACCTAGGTTACTCCATAGAAGAGACTTCATCTCCACGCTCAAAGACTGCATCACAGATGTTTAGTCAGAGGCAATGATAGGTTGTCCGGGCTATTTGACTAGAATCAATACGTTCCCTATCCTAGCACTACCTCTTGAATCCTTGAGCGAAGTTCTGCAAGGAGACATGAGCTTTGTTCTCCGTGAAATCATATGAATATGCTTTGTGATGAAAAGGCAACATTATCAGATCATAAATGACCTCTACCAATGGAATACTAAAATCTTCAAAAGTGGGTTCTTTGCAATTCTTCAGATTGTGAGTTTGGACTTGTGTATATGAGGACATTAAAGTAAAGTCAAGTAAGCTACTTCACTATTACTGTGCACTGAGTGTCAACATGAGTAGTTTCTGCAAAACAGCTGGGTGTGCTGCAATTGCATGCCTTCGCTTAACTTCACTGTAATGGCTCAGTGTAAATAAGCCATTTCTGGCTGCAGGGACTGTTATTTTGTTCTGTATTTCTAATAGTACCTAGCAGAGTGGGCTTCCAGTACATGACATGTCCTCCAAGCTACCACAATAAAATGAAAAAATATTAATAACATTGTTAACAACTGATAGCTTCCTGAACAGAAGGTTACGTCCTTCTAACATGGCACTGACCACTTCGTCCAAGTCTGAGGCTTCACCCAGAGCTAGGACACAGGAACACGATGATGGAAAGTCAAATCAGTGCCAGCCAAGGGGCCCTCAGCACCAAGCTTCGGAAATGAAAGAACATCCCAGAGAAGTAGGGCTGGAAGGGGCCTCCAGAGGTCACATCTCGTCTAACTCCCTGCTTGAGGCAGGATCACCCCTATCCAAACCATCCCATACAACCTGTAATCTAAATTCTACATAAGATTACCATCAACCCTGACACAACATGGACATAACACACTAACCTGCCACAGAGAAAGCAGGGGAACCACGGCAGGCAATGTCCTGCTTCTATAAACTGTAGTCAATATACACTCAAAAGATCCCGGGTAGAGGGCCATGCCCCCTGCTACAGAGGAAGACAAGGATCTCCATAGTCCTTATCAATCTGACCGGGGGTAAAATTCCTTCCTGACCCCAAACATGATGATGGGTCTGACCCCTCATCAAAGGGGCAATGTCCTCCAGCCAGGAAGCTTTGGTCCCAGCAGGAGCTGGCTTTGGTCCCAGTAGAAGCATTGGCACAGCCCAGTCAAAATCCCCAGCCTTGGCTGCAGCCAACCTTCAATACCTCTAAGGAAAATTTTTTAAAAATCCTGGCAAGTAGCACCAAGGAGAGAGAGAGAGAGAGAGAGAGAGAGGGAGAGAGGGATGGGCAAGGGGAGGAACTCCCTCCCAGCTCCATGAGGCAACCATCAAAGCCCAGAAGCATGGGACACACCCACGGTAGAACGTAGGCTTTGCTTTGTCTAGATCATCTCCTTTCTCCAAAGTAAACGTATCTAGTTCCTTCAGCTTTTCCTTGTATAGTTTGCATTGCAAAGCCTTTTCATCTTTATTGCTTGCCTCTGTACCCTCACTCAGTTTCTCAATATCCTTCTTTGAGTAGAGAGAAGTAGTCAGCCATCTTAGTCTGGGATGAGGCAGGACTGGACGGCACTTTAAAGACTAACTGAATGAGTATCCAAGACATGGGGGATGATAGTACCAGCACCTCCCATATATCTTGCATGCAATGATTCTGTTAATGCAAACTCCAAACTGCATTTCTTTTATCAACATTAACACCACATTAATGACTCAATTTGAGTTTGTAATTCACTATACCCTCAGATCAGGGATGTCAAACTCTTCCAGGCCACAAAGACATGGGGCTGGTCTGTGGGCCAAATCAGGCCCAGACTGGCTCCGTGCGCCGGATCCAGTGCACAGGGTTGTTTTGGCATGAGCACTTCATGCAGTGCACACCCTGGATCAGCCCTGAACATGTACTGCATGAGGAGCCCATACCAGACCAGTCCTGCACATAGGCTCTGGCACACAAGAACAGTTTGTGGGCCCTATTCGGACTGGCCCCAGAGCAAGCACGTGGACACTGAATGCAGCATGTGCCTGGACCGGTCTTGTGTGCTCCATGCAGTATGTGGAAGCACGGTCTTGGCAGGAGGATTAAGGAGCTTGAAGCACAGGTGGTATTTCTGTCAATTCTTCCTGTGGGAGGCAAAGGTCCAGGCAGAGACCATTGAATCCTGGAAGTTAGTGTGTGGCCGAGACAGTGGGTCAACGTGAAGGCTTCAGCTTCTTTGACAACAGGAGGAGGGGGTTCTTGGGAGGAGGACTGCCATCAAGAGACAGGACTCAGGAAGAGCATCTTTGGGCATTGTCTGGCCGGCCAGCAAGGAGGGCTTTAAACTAGGTTCCACGGGGGATGGTGATCAAAACCCTCCAGCAACAAAGCACAGTCCTGAAGGGAAAGGACTCAATGAAGCAATTCAACTCTGGGAAAGGGCCAGAGAACTACAGGACTGCAACAAGTGGCACAGAATACCGGAAACCCCTGTTGACGCTGAAGGGAAACACCACTGCTGATTTAAATTCATTAAAATTTGTCGAAAGCTGACACACTCTTTATATACCCTGATCTGCAGCCCTTCTTTTTTGCTTACATACACTTTTGTAACCGTCTGGTAACAGGTACACAGACTGAGGCACAGTAGTCATACAGCAGCTGTGCCTTCTTTGTGTCTTCCATTAAATCGTTCACCCTCACTAATGAGCAGTGGACCCACTTTCCTTGATCCTTCTTTTTTGTCCGATATATTTATGAAGCTGCTTCTTACTGCCTTTTAATATGCCTTGCCAGTTGCAGCTCCTTTTTCACCCTTGCCTTCCTAATTTTGTCCCTAAACTTTCTTGCTATTCCTTGGTCTACCTCCTCAGTAATTTGCCCTTCTTTCCTTTGTCTGTATGTTTTTGTTTAGCGGTGGGGGTAACTAAGAAGCACCTCATGTAGCCACATCCGTTTCCTTCGGTTATTCATATCTTTCCATCATGCTGTATTACAGGCTCAACAAGAAGCTACATCCTTTAGGAAGTGCCCCAGATCCCCTGATCTTTAATCTGCCTTACTTACTAGAATCTTACCTATTATTTTCAGTTGAAATCCACTTATCTGAAGCCCAGTATCCTTGTTTTGTTCTTCTCCCTTTCTTAGAAACATGAATATCTATCACATCATGATCATTTCCTCCCATTCTTTCTATTACATTTATATTTGCAACTAATTCTTTAGGGGAACTTTTGAACTCTGTGTCAGACAAAGAAAGGGTCAAAGCCTGAACCATGCACACATTATAGGCACTGGAGATTCTAAAATGAAGCTACATTTTGTGTTTTAGTGGGAGAACCCACTCCACAACGGGATCAACTAGCTCCCCAGTCATAGCACTATTATAAGAAAAAAAGGGAACAGAAAAGGAAAGGTAGGATGGCAAAAAACAAGCAAGTCAAAGAATGATGTGAAAGGTTATAGATGACATGCCAAAAGAAACTGAAGATACTAATTAACTTCACTAACTCTGTAGTGATTGAGAGATCCTGCAGAAATAAAATCTTCTGTCCGAGAAGACTATGAACTAGTCTTAGAAGATGCTGGTTAACCTCTAAATGCGAGAGAGAGGAAGAAAGGCATGCCGAACCAAGCATAAAGGTGAATGTGCATAAACCGACAACAGCTCCTTCTTTGTTACAGGGTGGCATCAAGGCTTAATATCAAAACAAGGTAGCATTAAGAGGACCCTTTGGCCCATATTTTTAATTAAGAAATTACGTAGGTGTATTCGTGCGTGCGTGCGTGCGTGCGTGTTACTAACCTGTCATATGCTGCTATCATGAAGTTAAGAAGAAGGCTGATGGATTGCTCCACGCTGATCTGGTGAGTAGAAGGAAGGCGTTTATTTAGCTGGTAATAGATTGATGAAATGATTGTTTCCAGTCGAGACACATTGATCTCTGTGTTGTGATCCAATGTGTTAAGGCCATTGTCTCTGAAGGCTTCAATCATATTCCAGATATCAACAAGATGAACTAAAGATAAAAGAGAAAGAAATGTAAATATTACATTTTGTAATGTCAAGGTTACTCTTAATGCCACAACGTTTAGATACCACATTAGTTTTCATTATTTTAGAAACAAAGGCTAGTTGCAACCAAAGTTCCAGATGACCTCCGAATAGTCACGATCATAAGCATGCATCAAGTAGCACCACCTTCTCCAAATAGTGCCCATTACTGCGGTCTCACATCCACTAACCCTTCCCTCAGTATTCCTGAGTGCATTGGTGGCAGGACTAAGAAAGTGGGCTTGGTACCCTCTAACCCCTCAGTTTCTCTCTCGCATGTTAGAGAGATTGTTGTTAAAGGGAGGTGGGCAGCGAGTATGAATATTCAGAGTCTACCAGAAAAACTTCAATTAGAAGAAGCCTTCATTTCTTCATCTATCCTCTGCATGTCTACCCACAGGACAGTTTGGCTAGCAGTACCCCAATACTGAAGGGACCTGATATCTTAATTAAAATATGACAGAGTATGGAGGGACAGTCAATGACTTCTTTGCTGAAGTGTATCAGATCTAACCAGGTCAAAGCAATGCTTTGTGACTGAATCCACACCTCCAAGTTGCAGTACAATAAATATCTTGACACATCTATGGGATGCCAGAGATGCAATCATTAGCTTAGCAGAGGGCAATCTAGGGGACCATCTGCCCGATAACTTACAAATCTTTCTGAACACACTGTTTAATCTATCTAGAAATTCCCATCATACAAAGTAAAGCAGGTAAATGATTTATGAAAACTCTTAAATTTGTTTGTTTTTTTTTAAAGAAAATAATCTTTTCACATTTAAATCATGTCAATGTTAATGAAAATTCAAGGAAGAAACCAATAACTTTATGATCTGATTAATATGGAGCTCAATATATTTAAGGTAAAAGTCTACAATCAGGTCTCTTATCAATGTACCATAATAGCGTACATCTCACAACCCCTCAACCTGAAGTTATACCAACTATAAATGCTTCTTGAATAGACAACTAAAAGCATGAACATTTTGCTGAGAACTCGAAAAAGGTTACTTCACAAGTTGAATTAAGACCAAATTGTGACCTTACACAGATACCCAGTCCTTTATCAGAAGGCACAAATTGCATGGATCCTTCATAAACCTTTTAAACAAATTATACACATACCGACTTGTTACCGCTCTAACTGTAATAAACCAAAAGTGCCAATAAGTGAATCCTTAACAAAGAGCTAGATAAAGCCTTTAGCCAAAGATAAGCTTTCTACAATGCATGAAATCCTGACCCACACTCTCAGGTTTATCACACTTCCTAGCCATAACTCTCTCACTTAAATGTGAAACAAGGCAATAATGTCTGGCTGATTCTTCTGAAAAAGAAAGCACTACTGCCAAAAAGCATTTCTTGGGAAATGTGTTCATTGTGATTTGGACTTAAAGTTACTTCAAAGTAACTGAGATCAAAAGCTGGAGATTATTTAGGAAAGAAGTGTGGCTCAATAGATGATTTTGCCTTCTTTCCTTCAATCCTCATAAAAATAAAAAAAAATAACCAGACAACTACAGATATTACTATAAATAAAGAAGAGGAAGGAACACAGTTCTTAACGCAGCACATAATCCTGTGTGAAGTAGGGACTGGAGAATCCAGGATTCCTCTTTGAGGCACCAGAACTGTTAATTAAAGATGCAGCATACTTGGATTTGCCCCAAAAAGGCACCCAGGACAAACTTACCAGGGACAGTAGCTGAGGCTTTCAAAAGAGGACGAATTAGATTTACAAACAGGAATACAGTCTACAATCTTGCAGGAGTAAGTTCATTTTGGTGATATATTGTCAAAATAAAAAGAAAATAGGTACTAATCAAGCTGCTTATGAAACATGGCATAGTTATGACTTACGATTGCATCTCTTTTGCACAAATCTCAGCTTGCAGGCTGTCCGATATGTTGAAAGTCTGATGACATCAAAATTTTGGGCCCCTTTAAATAACAATAAAAATATTCACATTTATTTTTTAAATCTTTTTTCTAATATTCCACTCACCTGCCAAAATAATTTCAATAAATGTCTGTAGCGAAGCAATAGTCTCCATTAGATTTTCCCACTTCCCCACCCATAAGAACAGGAAAATTCTTCAGTGACATGAACATTAATAACATAATATAAACTGGCGTGAATTTAAGACAGCTTAATAATTCACACCTAGCAAACCCATGAGTGTATATAAAAGTCAGCTGAAGTGAACAATTGTAAGGTCTCTCTTGCCAGCACAAGAGTTTTGACATTAAAGTAATCTAACTATAAATGAACGGGGACTACATTTTTTTTTTTTTTAAAAGAAAAAAGGATTAACTTGTATAAGCGTCACAGTGACAAACGATTAGAATAAAAACATCTTAAGAGTTAGGAAAATGATCTAGATTTTTTTCCCCTGTAAATCATAGAAAAGTAGAACTGAGGGGGGACCTCCAGAGCCCACCTAGTCCAACACCCTGCTTAAGACAAGGTCATCCCTATCCAAACCATCCTATACAAATCTATTAGCTAACCTCTTATCTAAACCACCTAGCACTACACAATCAACCTTGTTGCACAGCCAGGAGGCACGGCCCCCTCACCTGCCAGAGGTAAAGCAGGGCGACAATGGTGATGAGCGTTGCCATTTTAAAACCTCATTTACATGATGCCTTCTCTACCGCTCCATTCACTGAACATCTAGTTAACGACTGTAGAGATGAAGCGGCAGAGATAGCAAGCTAGTCTTCTCCTAAGTACTGCACCCACTTGGCAGTGGCAGTCCCTCACAGTGGAGGATGATCACTCCCACGGGTCAAATAAAGGGTGGTAAATGAGTGCACTGATGGCTAAGAAGGCCAGACTCTCTGGCAGATGCCACAGGTAGTGGTTAAAGGGAGGGCTGGACCACAGATTTCTCGGTCTTGGTTCCTTTCCTTCTGTTTCTGTTATTTTTCTGCCTCCAGGGGAAAATGGTTTTCCTCAAAATAAGATGTGCCTTCTCTCACAAGGCATTGCCACGTGGCCCTGTCCCAAGCTAGTTTTTCCCAATTTGTGGCGTTAATGCCACACATCTTAATGTTCACCTTAAGGGTGTCCTTGAAGCATTTCCTCTGGCCCCCGCATGTCCTCTGTCCTTGGCCGAGTTGGGAGTGAAGCAGTTGTGTTGGTATATGAACATCAGACATGTGCACACAGTGCCTCATCCACAGCGCCTGATGCTGAAAAATCAACACTTCCATACTGGTGGTGTTAGCTTTGGTGAGGACTCGAGTATGCCAACGCTAAGGCTCAGTCCCAGGCACTGGCATGCTTGAGAGAAGCAGTTTAGGGCTGTTTGTAGGTCCTCCTCAGCACGTGCAATGACAGCACGATCGTCGGCATAATGAAGTTCTACAATCGAGGCCAAAGTAACTTTGGTTTTGGGTCAGAGGTGGGAGAGACTGTAAAGGTTCCCATCCATCCTGTACTTGATGCCAAAGACTCCCTCCACTAATACCATCTCGGCTGTGACTTTTAATGGTTCAAGCCTGGTGCACTTGAGGTAGCTGTATTCCAGGGTTTCCCTCAGACCACAGAAGAGTCTGTAAAGTGTGCCAGGTACATACTTGTCATTCCATCCAGGAAGAGCACACACCAACTGCTGAAACCTCCTTAGCCTGACGAAGGGTTTTTGAACCCGAAAGCTCGCTTAATAACTATTCTCCAACTATTTGGGTTGGTCTAATAAAAGATATCAGATTCACCCAAGGAACCTTGTCTGCCTATGTCCTTAGACCAACACGGCTACAACCTACACCCAGGTACATACTTGCACTGACACCTCTGCAACAAGCTGCCAGCCTAGATCCCCAGTGACTCATGGGATAAAAGAGGAATATAGGCAGGTCCACCAGGGACCCTCACCCTCAGTGAAAGTGTCCCACCATTTGGTGTCTGGGTGGTTTGGTATGGAACATGAGTGTGTAGACCTGGAGACTATGGGCTGTCTGGAGGTGGACTGGTTTCACATCCCCCACCCTACTGAAGTATCCAACTGAAGAAGTGCAGTAAAGAGCACTGAGGCGCCTGGGAAGGCAAGGACCCCACAACAAGCTCTGGAGGGCTGGGGGATGTGATCAGGCAGGGACTGCCCTTACATAAGACCTGCTGGATGTAGGTGGTAGCCTTGACCTCCTGGAATAAATGGCAGGGCATAGGAAATATGGGCAGCTCCATGTGCCAGACCAGCACAGAGGAATGGGCCCACCTCAGCCTGGCAAAGTCCAGGAGGTCCCTGGTACAAGTGACACTGGCCAGGACTATCCTCCCGTGTACCAGAGAGCCCAGTGTTGGGCAACAAAAATGGTTCAGGGGCTGGGGAACATGGCTTATGAGGAGAGGCTGAGGGAACTGGGCTGATTGAGTCTGCAGAAGAGAAGACCGAGGGGGATTGAATAGCAGCCTTCACCTCCCTGCAGGGGGGCTGCAAAGAGGGTGGAGCTGGGCTGTTCTCAGTGGGGACAGATGGCAGGACAAGGAGCAGTGGGCTCAAGCTGCAGCAAGGAAAGTTGAGGTTAGAGATTAGGAAAAACTCTCTCAGTGAGGGGAGTAAAGCACTGGAACAGGTCACCCAGAGAGGTGGTAGCATCTCCATCCTTGGAAGTTTTGAAGACCCAGGTAGACAAAGCCTAGGCCGGGATGATGTAGTTGGGGCTGGTCCTGCTCTGAGCAGGGGGCTGGACGAGAAGTGATGTCCTGAGGTCCCCTCAACCCTCATTTTCTCTGACTATGATTCTAGTTCTGGGCCATTATGTGCAGGCAGGCAAAAAAGCACTGGGGATAGTTGCATAGATTTTGGTACCAGGTCTCCTAGCCTCTGACTTACAATCATTTTAACTATGAGAATGACCAACACCAACCAAAGGCACCTCGTAATGAAGCCTTCTTCAAAAATGCTCACTTAGCATTATAAACAAGTCTATCATGGGAATGACTTGTTGACAGTATGAATTTAACCCAGATCAATTAACTGACCTCTTGCAATTGTTCACCTGTGCATGCCTGCTTAAGTCTTCTAGGACGCTGATAAACCCCGGAAGGAGTATAGGTTGTGAGGTTATCCTGCCTTTGTGAAACCACTTCTCAAACTTGATGGCTTCCTGACAAAGGGCTTGGACAGATATTCGGTTTCACTGCTCTCTCTGGACAAACTACGAATGTACAGAGCTTTGTAATTTCTCTCCCAGCGTAAAAGTGGCCACTCGGGGAGAAAAATAACCTGGGAACAACCCGAGTGAAAGGGCTTGCCAGAGAATATGTCTCAAGAGACATAACTTTTGTACAGGCAGCGGACATAAAACCGACCTCTGCAATCCCAGTGTGCTTTGCTTCTACCTCCTCCCACAGGGGAGGGAAAGCGTGTGCCAGTCTCAGCCAAGCAGGGAGCAGAACCGGTCTCACCGAATGCTCTGGGCTGGAAAAGTGCAGTGCTGAACTGCCAAGGGGTGTGCTCTGCTCCTGGCTTGTTATCTGCCTGACTCATGCTGCAGCACTTGGGTGCAGTGCAGGGAAGCATATGTCCCGCTCAGCCTTAGCTGGGCTCCAACACAGCATAGCACTCGTGGCAAAGTGCATGGGAAAGGGAAAGGCTGGAGGACCCTTCTGTGCATGGCACAGACCCCACCCCCACTGTCGCTGACCCTGACGATCTCTGCCTACATTCATTAAAAAAAAAAAAAAAGAAGAAGCCTACAAAGCAGTCTGGGCCACATGCACCAGGGACCCTGGGCAGCCCAGCATTCGCAGTGGTGGCTTTTTGCTTCTCCATCTGAATTTCTGTACAGGTAAGTTTTTCTCTCAGGATAACAAACCTGGGAGCGCTGTCCTGGACGATGTGAATGTGTGTACGCAGCCAAAGTGGATAATCAAACATCTTGTTGCCCACCTAGCATGATGTACTGTATTTGAAATGATTTGCACTATGTAATCCATAAAATAGACAGGAATCCTACACAGGCTAGTGCAACAGCTCTCAGCTTCATGACATCCCCACCCTTCCATTTTCAGATGGTTCATGTGGATGTCCCAGCCTGTCCCTGTACCATCCATGAATATCATCAGACAAGAAAACAAAAAGAAATCTCTTTCTATACTTGTACTGGGTGGAAAGCAGCTTGCACAGGACAGTAACCCTCCTGTTCGCATTGTGCTTGGACAGGGAGTACATGGACCTCAACCGTTTAAAGTGTGGAAGTGAAGGCTGGCGAGCAGTATCATGGGTACATGTTGACATGCAGCTTGAGTCCCGCACATGTACAGTCACCGAGTTCAATGTATAAGCTTCTAATCTTGCTTGTAACTGAATTGTAATCTTTGTAATCTATTTATAGGCACCTAGAAAACAACATAAGTAAACAGCCGGAGTGGATTTGTCATTAGCAACTCAGGTCAAACCAATCAAACTTACTACTGGGACGGGGTAACAGACCTTGTGGATGGTGGAGAAGCAGTAGCTGTGCTGCATCTCCATTTTAGCAAGCCTCCAACCCAGCAGCCACTCCAACCTGGCACTGTGCTTCCAACCAGCAGCCTCTCTGACTCAACGCAGAATTGCCACCAATGTCCCAGCTCCATGGGCTGGATGACAACATTTGGTGGGCTGGATCTGACCCAGAGACCATAGGATGCTGACCCTGATACAGGGGTTTCAGCAGAGCCCAAAATAAATATGAATTAGCAATGTACTTCTTTTGTGGAAGAAATCAGCACTGCACTGGTATACATGAACAGGCATGTCCTATATAAAAACCGTGGGGTAAATCCATCGCTCTACTCGACACTGGTAAGGCCTCCGCTAGAGCACTTGGCCCGTTTTGGGCACCGCACTTCAGGAAAGATGTGGATCAGTTAGACAGAGTCCAGAGGAGAACAACAAAAATGAGCAGAGATCTAGAAAACATGAACTATGGGAAAAGATGGGTTTATGTTGGTGCAAAGGAGACAAGACTGAGGGGAGTCACAGCAATCTTCAAATACGTAAAAAGATTCCTGTGAAGAGGAACAAGAGTTTATATAACCATCGCTTCCTCTAAACACAGGGCAAGAACTAGTGGGCTTAAAACTACAACAAGGGAGACCAGAGTAGACAGTAACAGAAACTTTCTAACTGTAAACTGAGTTAAGTACTGGAACAGGTTACTGAGGACACTGTGGAGCCTCCATCATTGAAGGTTTTTAAGAGCAGATCAGACAACTGCTTATGGAAATGGCTTGGATATGGTGGGGACAGGGGAAGGACTAGATAGCTTACTGAGGTCCTTTCTTTATTTTTCTAGGATATTAAACCTTCAAGTCATTACCACCAAATGAAGAGATCAGAATCTGTCTTCTAGTAAATATTCTCCAGCTGGCTGCAGCTCCTATTCTCTAGGGTGGTATGAGTGGCAATTTCTCCTCATGGTTAACAAGGGCTCCTGGTTGAGATAACAGGGAAAGAACATATCCAAAACCTGCGCGCTCTTCTGTTGAGATTCTCAGCTACGTGCCAGCGTACGTGAATGCTAAGACCTCTTAAATAAACTGCTGCTACTGCTTTGAATTGCACAAAGACATTCAAATGCTGTAGAAAGTCCAAAGGGCAGATCCTAGGTACTGCCTTGGGGTGGATCCAGGGGTGGATCCGGAGGGAGTTCAGTAAACACAACTGCACTCCCCCTTTTAGACCATGCTGCAGAAGCAGCAGCCAAGGCCTTTTAAGTCCCCGAATCAGGTAAGAACCAACCCCACAGCCCCTTGCCCTTGCCAGCGCCCCTCATTCCCACCCCACCAGCCCTGCTGGTGCCCCTCACTCACAATCCGCAGGCCCCTGCACCCCCCACCACAGTCAGAGGGAGCCCCCAGCTGCAAGGGCTACAGGGCTAGGGCCAAGGACCGCGACTCTCTGGCCCCCCAGGAGTGCCTGAGCCCCAGCTGCCACCCGTCTCACTCTGCCCTCCTGCACCAGGTCCCACCCGCTGGCAGCAGCGCAGGGAGCCCCAAGCCCGCAGAGGGCAGCCTGCATCCTCCCCCAGACCACACACAAATCTGGGGAGCACATGCCCCCCCATGTCACCTCCCTGGGAATGTGCACAGTGGCAGGCAGCCGCCCCCACCCCCGGGCCAGCCACCCATGGCTCCATTCTGCCCCCGCATGGCCACGCATTCCTGTCCCAACCCCCATGCACCTCCCTGGCTGGGTAATAGGGCTGTGCAAAATAATGCCCGGTGTTTTGTTTCAAAGCTGTTTTGATGCATTTCGAGCTCGAAACAGCGAAATCAAAATGAAACAAAAGCCTTTGAAACAGCTTCAAAACGAAACAAAGGCACTCGAGACATTTCAAAAGTTTCAAAATGTTTCAAGTTTCAAAGCCAGGCTTACTGACTTCAGCGCTGGTCCCAGCCGGCAGCAGTAGCCTCCTGTCATCCGGCAGCCAGATCAGGGCCTGCCTGCACCCCCCAGATGGCTGCAGGGGCTCTGCTGGACTGCTCCTGGGGGTGCGGGCCCCCGATCTGCCTCCGAGATCACAGGAGGCTGGTGCTGCCGCCTGAGGCCAGCGGCAGGCAGGCCCAGAGCAAATCAGCTCGTGCAGGGACCCGCCCCCACCCCAATCCCAGGGTGGGTGCAGGTCCCCACACAAGCTGATTTGCCCTGGGCCCCGCACCCTCCTCGGGCCAGCTCCAGTACGGGGGCCAAAGGCATATCAGTTCACGCGGGGAGCCGCCGCTGCCCCGATCGCCGATTGAAGCAGAACAGTGCTGTTTTGCACAGCCCTACTGGGTAGCGCTCCCAGCCCCGACCCTGCCCTGGCCCCCTCCCTCCCATTGGTGGCCTCAATCTACCTTCCCCCACCCATAGACTTATCTGGACGGAGCTGTGGAAGCTGCTCTCCATGCTGCCATGTGCATGTGTACAAGTGCTCATGCAGGTGGCACCACCTGCTTGATCACCCACCTCCTGCTCCCCCCAGCCCCAAGCAGCCCCTTGCAGGCTGGAACTCTACCAGCCTACAAGGGGAAACCCGCTGTTTCACGAAGAGGAGAAAATATGTATGACATCATAATTATTTGCATTGAGCAGGAGGATGAGTTCCTCCTGCTTATTCCCCAAGCTCCTGGCATTTGTGTACAGGCAAGCAAGTGCCCCCTGGGGGGCTCCTTCCTTGCCCACAGATTTTGCCAGGGCTGGGGCAGGGGTGGGCTCCCTGAAGCGCCGTGATCCGCTGGCTTTGCAAGGATTGCTCAGCGGGCCAGCAGTGGCGGTAGTGCCCCCGTCCCCCAGCGGGCTTAGTTTAAAGCCCGGTGGAGCAGGTCAGCCAGTCTGGCTGAGAA